>NW_025978959.1:0-6288 GCF_021869965.1 Rhincodon typus | reverse complement strand
GAGGCGCTCCCTCAGTCCTGACCCGCTGACAATGAGGCGCTCCCTCATTCCTGACCCGCTGACAATGAGGCACTCCCTCAGTCCTGACCCGCTGACAATGAGGCGCTCCCTCAGTCCTGACCCACTGACAATGAGGCGCTTCCTCAATCCTGACCCACTGACAATGAGGCGCTCCCTAAGTCCTCACCCGCTGACAGTGAGACGCTCCCTCAGTCCTGAAACTAGTACAATGAGGTGATCTCTCAGTCCTGACCCGCTGACAATGAGGCGCTCCCCCAGTCCTGACTCGCTGACAATGAGGCGCTCCCTCAGTCCTGACCCGCTGACAATGAGGCGCTCCCTCAATTCTGACCCTATTACAATGAGGCACGACCTCAGCAATGACCGTCAGACAACACTATACCTCCCCATTGCCTACTCTTTGTCAAAGAGGCATTGCCTCAGACTGTGATATACTATCTCAATCCGAACAATTCGCCGTGCTGTACTGGGGGCTGTGTTATTTGGTGTTGATTTACAGTGGGCTTGTGTTTTAGGCTTTATTAATTGGAAGTTCTGTGTTTTAGGGTCGCCTCTGAGAGTTTATTTCCAGGAAGCTTAGTTTTACGGAGGATTTGCAGGGGGCACTGTTTCAGGGTTTATTTACTGGGAGGTCTATATTTTACACTTTAATTCCAGGGGACTCGGTCTTTTTTGGTTTCTTACTGGGGGCTGCGTCTTTTACACTTTATTTCCTGAGGGACCTCTCTTCGGTTATATATAAAGAGGTCTCTGTGCTTCAGGGTGTATTTACAGGCGGCTCTGTTTTTAACAGTTTTTCAAATGAGCCTCTGCGTCGGAGAATATGTACAGGAGGCTGTGTGATTCAGAGTTCATTTACAGGGATGTCTGTGTTTTAGGGTATCTGTACATGATGATCTGTGTTTTAGGGATTATTCAGAGTGATCTTTGTTTTACAGGTTACTGAAAGGCGTCTCTGTCTTCGGGTTAATTTACCGGGGTCTGTTATTTACATGTACGTCTATCTTTTCAAAGTTTATTTGTAAGGGGCCCTGTCTTACGGATAATTTACAGGTGGGCTGAGTGTGGGGTGTAATTACAGGTGCTCAGTGTTTTCGGATTTATTTAGACGGAGCCCTGTGTTTTCCCTTCGACTTCCTGGGTGATGTGTGTTAGAGTTCATTTAAAGGGGTCCGTGTATTTGAGGGTATAATTACAGTGGGCTTTGTTTTTTAGATTTGTTTAAATGGGGTTCTGTTTTTTAGGGTTATATACAGTGAGCTCCGTTTAAAGGGTTATTGAAAGGAGTTCCTGAGGGTATATTTACAGGCGGCTCGTTGTTTGAGGTCTTTTGTGCAGGGCTGAGGCGAGCGTTAGAGGTGAGCGCTGCGGCTCAGGGTTATGGTTTGGGTTTGGCCTGAAGTTAGGCTCAGAGCTCAGACAAGGGTTAGCGTTGTCAAATGGTACGCACTGCGGTATTGCAGCAGTGTCAGTGGGTCAGAACTGTGGGAGTGTATCAGTCATAGGGTCAAGACTGATGCTGAGCCTTATTCTAAATTCTTATTGGGGGAGTGCGACATAACTAAATTACATAATTTTTAAAAACGAGGCATCGGAATATGTGACTCTCTGACAATAGGTCTGAATCTCGGGTTAATGTTTTGGGGTCAGGTTATTTCTGGGGGCAGGGAGAAAGAAAGCAGCTTTGCATACCCAGAGACAGAACCACAGGGAGAGCAACTGCGTATTCTACAGGAGACTCGGGATGTATTGTAAACTTAATAGGTCAAATAGTATTACAGATTAGTTTACAATTAAAGATTATTGCCCTGAGAGAATGCCTCATTGTCAGAGGGTCTGCTTAAGGCCGTCCCTCTATGTTGTCGTGTCAGTACTGAAGGAGTGCGCAATTGTCAGAGGATCACATTCAGCCAATGCCTCATTTTTAAAAATTATGTAATTTAGTTATGCAGCACTCCCCCAGTAAGAATTTAGAATAATGATCAGCCTCAGTCTTGACCCTACGACTGATACATTCCCAAAGTTCTGACCCACTGACTCTGCTGCAATACCTCAGTGCGGACCATTTGACAATGAGGCACTGCTTCAGTACTGAAGCTCTGACAGTACTGACTATCTGACAATGAGGGAGTGCCTCAGTCTGACATTGTCACAATGCTGCAATCGTGTGGCACTGCCACAAGTCTAATCCCTTGAGAATAAGACACGACCTCAGTATTGACAGTCTCACAAGAATCCACCACAACAGTTCTGACCCTCTGGTACTGCTGCATTACCTCATTAGAAACCCTATAAATGTGAGGCACTTCCTCAGTTCTGACCCTCTTACAATGAGGCGCTACCTCAGTATTGACTCTCTGATTATAATGCTCTCCAGCAGTTCTGTTCCTCTGACAGTGCTTCAATGCTTGTCTGGACCAGGCAAATTCCTCATTGTGAGCGGGTCAGTTCTGTGGCAGTGCCTCCTGGTACTGGGATCATATGAATCTGTAATACTATTTGACCTGTTAAGTTTACAATATGTCCCGAGTCTCCTTTAGAATACGCAGTTGCTCTCCCTCCGGCTCTTGGTAGACGAAGCTGGTTTCTTTCTCCCTACTCTCAGAAATATCCCTAACCTTAACCCTCGATTCAGCCCTAACGCTAACCCAGCGTAATCCCGAAGTTTAACTTCAGCCCAAAGCCTAAATCAAACCATAACTCTCAGCCCTAACGCAAGCCTCATCCTGCACTAACCATAGGCTCAGGCCCAAACAGAACCCAGCTTCAGCCGTACTCCTGGCCCTCAAACACGGAGCTGCCTGCACAGAGGCCCTCAAACACAGAGACACTGTAAATACCCCCTAAAACACAGAGTCCTATTTAAACAAACTTCAACAACAGAGCCCCCTGTAATTTTACGCTCAAAACACAGACCCCTTTAAATGAACTCTGACACACATTGCCCAGAAAGGATAAGGTAAAACACAGGGCTCCTTCTAAGTAAATCCGGAAACACTGAGCACATTCAATTACACCCCAACACTTAGCATACCTGTAAATTATCCGTAAGACAGGGCCCCTTACAAATTACCCTAAAAAGACAAAGCTACCTATAAATAAACAGCCTCCTGCAAACAAACCCTAAAACAGAGACTCCGTTCAATAACCTGTAAAACACGGAGCACACTATAAATAATCCCAAAAACACAGACTTCCCTTTAAATGAACCCTGAAACACAATGCCTCCTGGAAATGATCTCCGACGCAGAGCCTCATTTAAACAAACGGTAAAAAATAGGGCCCTGTAAATACACTGTCAAGAACAGAGACCCTTTAAATAAACCAGAGGAAAGGTCCCTCACGAAGTAAAATGTAAACCACAGACCACCCGGCACATAACCCCCTGTAAATAAAGCTTAAAACACAGAGCTTCATTGACAGGGATGTCTGTGTTTTAAGGTTTATATACAATGAAGCCTGAAACACAAAGCTTTCTGTAAATAATCTCCGACGCAGACCCTCATTTAAACAAACGATAAAAACAGAGCGACCTGTACCTAAACTCTCAAGCACAGACACCCCTTTACATATAACCTAAGTAAGGTTCCTCAGGAATTAAAATGTAAAGCAGAGCCCCCAGTCAGAAACAATAAAGACAGAGCCCCATGTAAATGACATGTCAAATATAGAGCTCCTTGTAAATAAACTCTGAAACACAGTGCAACCTGCAAATCCTCCCTATAACTGTGCCTCCAGTAAATAAACCCTCAGAGACGCCTGTAAACAAGCCCTCAGACAGAGTTCCCTTTCAATAACGAGTAAAACAAGGAGCTTAATTCAAATAATCACTAAAACAGAAACCCCTGTAATTATACCCTCAAATACACAGACCCCTTTAAATGACCTCTGAAACAGATGCCCTAGGAAGTAGAATGTAAAACACAGCCCTCCCTCTAAATTTAGTCGAAAACACAGAGCACCTGTCAATACACTCCAACATCGAGCCGACCTGTAAATTATCCGTAAAACAAGTCCCCTTACAAATAAGCCCGAAAAGACAGAGCGAGCGAGAAATAAAGAGCCCCCTGTAAATAAATATCAAAACACATAGTAAAAACCGGAAGACCTGCGGATGCTGCAACTCAGGAAAAACTACAAAGTTGCTGGAAAAACTCAGCAAGTCTGGCAGCATCTGTGAGGGAAAAAGCAGACTTAACGTTTCGGGTCAGGTGATCCTTCCTCAGAACCTCTGGCTCGCGCGTATTTAGTAATGCAGGGTCAATCGCCTTAAAATATCCTTTTCTGTGGTTTTTGTGAGGCACTATAATATTATAACATAAGAACATAAGAACTAAGAGCAGGAGTAGCCATCTGACCCCTCGAGCCTGCCCCGCTATTCAAGAAGATCATGGCTGATCTTTTTGAGACTCAGCTCCACTTCCCCGCCCGCTCACCATAAACCTCAATTCCTTTACTGTTCATAAATTTATCCAGCCTTGCCTTAAAAACATTCAGCGAGGGAGCTTCAACCGCTTCACTGGGCAGGGAATTCCACAGATTCACAACCCTTTGGGTGAAGAAGTTCCTCCTGTCCTCAGTCCGACATCTGCTTTCTTTTATTTTGAGGCATTGCCCCCTCGTCCGAGTTTCACCTGCTCGTGGAAACAATCTCCCTGCCTCCACCTTATCTATTCCCTTCATAATCTTGTATGTTTCTATAAGATCTCCCCTCATTCTTCTGAATTCCAATGAGTATAATCCCACCCCACTCAGTCTGTCCTCATATTCCAACCCTCTCAACTCGAGAATCAATCGAGTGAATCGCCTCCTCACCCCATCCAGTGCGAGTATATCCCTTCTCAAGTAAGGAGACAAAACTGCACGCAGTACTCTAGGTGCGGCCTCACCAGGACCGTATACAGCTGCAGCATTACCTCCCTGTTTTTAAACTCCATCCCTCGAGCAATGACAGACAAAATTATATTTGCCTTTTTAATTACCTGCTGCACCTGCAATATTACTTTTAGCGATTCATGCACAAGGACACCCAAGTCCCGCTGCACAGCAGCATGCTGCAATTTTTTATCATTTAAACCATAGTCCATTTTGTTGTTATTCCTACCAAAACGGATGACCTCACACTTATCGCCATTGTACTCCATCTGCCAGACCTTTGCCCGCTCACTTAGACTATATATCCCTCTGCAGACTTTCAGTGTCTTCTGCACACTTTGCTGTAGCGCTCATCTCAGTGTCATCTGCAAATTTTGACACGCCACACTTAGTCCCTAACTCCAAATCATCTATGTAAATTGTAAGCAATTGCAGTCCCAGCACTGATCCCTGAGGCACATCACTCGCCACTGACCGCCAACCATAAAAACACCCATTTACCCCTATTCTTTATTTTCGACTCGTCAATCATCCTCTATCCATGCCAATAGATTACCTGTAAAATCGTGCAACTTTATTTATGCAGCATCCTTTGGTGTGGCACCTCGTCAAATGCCTTCCGGAAATCCAGATACTCGTCACCCACAGGTTTTTCATTGTCCATCATGTAAGTAATATCCTCAAAGAATTCCACCAAGTTAGTTAAACATGACCTACACTTCATGAACCCATGCTGGGTGTTCGCAATGGGCCAATTTATATCCAGTTGCCTTGCTATTATCTTCCTTAATGATGGATTCAAGCATGTTCCCTACAACCGAAGTTAGGCTAACTAGCCTATAGTTACCTGCTTTTTGTCCACTTCCTTTTTTAAACAGTGGCGTCACATTGGCTGTTTTCCAATCTGCTGGAACCACCCCAGAGTCCAGTGAATTTTGGTAAATAATTACAAGTGCAAACCTGTTTACTGTTGCACTAAAGGTCCTCTTTAGCAATGCGCCCACAAGCGCTCCATGTTACCACTCTCGCGCTCTCATTCATTCGTAACTTTACTGACCACTTACGAGCGTACTATGTTTACTATTACCGCATTCCATTCATTCATAAAACTGCGATCTTGTCATACTTTTCACGATTAAAGGGAGACTAAATTAAAATGTTCCTTCCACCCCATTTACTGCCTTTGCACAGTTTTAATCTTCACGGCCGTATTTTGCTAACTGTTGCCAAACCTGTGTGTGCATCAGAGTCTATCCTTGAGGATGCGTTAATTTTCTATTCTATTCAGAACAATACCATCGTGTCACCCGAAGCTATGAAAGAGCATAATTTTAATCAGCCCTCAGCAACCGTCTCTCAGGACTTGAATTGCTTGCAGGACATCAAACAAGT
>NW_025978958.1:0-6288 GCF_021869965.1 Rhincodon typus | reverse complement strand
TCCCACCTCAAGCCACACCCCCATCTCCGACCTACTAACCTCATCCCGCCCCCTTGACCTGTCTGTCCTCCCTGGACTGACCTATCTCCTCCCTACCTCCCGACCTACACTCACCTTTTACTGGCTCCATCTCCGCCTCTTTGACCTGTCTGTTTCCTCTCCACCTATCTTCTCCTCTATCCATCTTCTATCCGCCTCCCCCTCTCTCCCTATTTATTTCAGAACCCCCTCCCCATCCCCCATTTCTGATGAAGGGTCTAGGCCCGAAACGTCAGCCGCCTTGCTCCTATGATGCTGCTTGGCCTGCTGCGTTCATCCAGCTCTACACCTTGTTATCTCAGATTCTCCAGCATCTGCAGTTCCTACTATCTCTAATAGTTAGCGTGTGCTTTTGCATAGTTATTTAGGAACTAGTTAATGTGTGGGATGGTGAATGATGAAAGTCACGTGACATGGAACTTCAAAGTGTAGGCAACTTGTCTGAGTCAATTTCTATTCCCTGATTCTGCATGTTTAATATATACTGGGAATGAGGAAACTGTAATTCTTGAACACAGTAAATTGCCTTTTGAATGGATAGTCATCTGTTGAAATTTTATTTCTTTATTTCAGCACAGGCAATGGTAAATCACTTTCAGAGGATGCCTCCAGGAAACCTTTCTGCTAGTCAGCCAGGATCTCAAATGATCTACACATTTCAACAAAGTATTCCAGCTCACAATGTTACCAAGTTATCACAAGATCAAACTGGCCTGGCACAACCACACCAAAATACTGCAGTGACTCTTGTACAAAGCCGAACTCCAATTACAAGTGATGCAGTCAAGTGTACAGTTGCCCAGTCTCCAACATCTAGCACTCATTCTGGAGTTACAGTTCCATATTCATTAACTGGAACCAGCATACCACCTGGAATAGTGATCCAAAACCATGCCACCACAACACAATCATCAGTTAAAATAACAACTTCTCAGCAAATGCTTCACCATCCACAGGTCTTTGAACAGCAGCTTCCTGGCCACCAGCTCTCCATACCAGCAGTATCTTCTAATCAGGTGAATACCTCTACAGCAACAACAGTTACTGTATTACAGCAAGCTGTCTCTCATAGTCATGCAGCAGTTGGCAGAGTTCAAAGTACACCAACCCCCACTGTCACTGTTTCCCAAGGACAGCTGTTATCCGGTGCAGTATTGCACTCTGTACAAACGCCACGCCAGCAGCCAAAAACACACAACCAGCAAGACACCGTTCTGTTGGCACCTCAGCACTATTCCTCTACTCCAAGTCCCACTGTTGTATCTGGTGCTGCCGTGCCAAATTTTCAAGTCTCAGCAGGTCAAGTAGTTGCAATTGCTGGTGTTCAAAGCCCTCCAGCTCCTAGGATGAGTTTCCAGAATATAGCACCAAAACCAGCAGGAATGCCACCACAGCAAGTTCAGTCTACCATAATACAACAGCAACCCCAGCAAAGTGTACATGTGATTGTTAGTCAGCCAGCTCAACAGGGACAGAGTTTTGCCCCTGCCATTCATCAAATATTGTTAACAAATCCAGCTACTATTCAAGCTAGCCAAGCTATTCATTTGGCTGGAAAGGCAAATGTGACCTCTTCGTCCTCGCCATCCGTACCTGTCAACAACACACAGGTACAAGTGGGCTTAGTTACTCAACCATCCACCCCTCAACAACAGGGGCCTCAAACAGTGAGTAAGATGCTATCTGTGAAACGGCAGCAACAGCAACAACAGCATCCTCAAAAGCAGTTCCAAATGCAGCTTCAGTCCCAGCAGACCAATACTGCAGTTAGTCAACCACCCTCTGGGGAGTCCAGTTTAATAAAACAATTACTTCTTCCCAAAAGAGGTCCGCCTACTCCAGGTGGTAAACTCATATTGCCTGCTCCTCAAATGCCTCTCCCTTCTAATACCAGAGCTCCTAGTCCTCAGGTGGTCTACCAAGTAACTCCTAATCAGGCAAGTAATTTTGGAGTTCAAGCCCAAGGTCAGCAATTAGTTGTTGGCCACCAAAATGTGCAACTTGTTCAAGGTCCCATCCATTCACAGGGATCTGTGCAGACAGTGCCCATTCCTCATATGCAGATTTTACCAGGTCAATTGATCTCTGCTAGTAACACTGCTGCTCTTCTCCAGGGAACAACCGGCAACCAAGTTACTATTACTGTTGTGCCAAATACCACCTTCACTGCTGCAGCTGGGAGTCATGGCAGCGGAACACAGATCATTGCACCTGCAGGAATTGCTGTCAGTGGGCCTCATGCAGGAGTTGGTCTCCAAGTACAAGCATCTGCATCCACCTTGACACCACAGAGTGGACAGGTAAAAAGCTCAGAATCTGGGATTGCGTTCACAGGTGACAAAATTATTTGCCAGAAGGAGGAAGAAGCAAAAGATACAACAGATTTACATCTGCATGAACGTAAAATTGAAATTATGGAGAATCCTTCCTGTTCAGAGGGAGGTACTGCTACCAATGGTGAGTTAAAGGAAAGCAAAATACAAGCAACAAAACTTGTAAATGGAAAAAATCATGATAATTCGCATCTACCTCCATGTAACTCAGGGATTGCTCAGTCTGAGCCCATCCAGTGCACAATGGCCTCAAATGGACCTTTGACAGGAGTACGTGAAAATGTAACCAATGGGAAGCTGAATGTAGAGTATGCAGGAGTGCAGGAAATTAAGAAAGACCTTTTGAAAATGCCTATGGTTAATGGGATCTGCGATTTTGAAAAAGGAGATGGTTCACACTTGAGCAAAAGCATTCCAAATCATAGAGCTTCCAACCACGTGGAAAATGGTGATGTCACTGCAGAGGAGCAATGGCGCAAAATGGACTGTAATCAGCAAAACACTGCCAAAAGTGGTCAATCGACCAAAGTGCATAATGGACCCGTTTCAGTGGGAAATTCTAGTGCTATCTGTACAGTCATTTCAAGCTCAGACGAGCAAATCGGTGATACAAACTCAGGATTATCCAACGGACCTGTGACAGCTGGCATTTGTTCAGTGGTGCCTCCATTTCAGCAATGCTCAACTTCAGCTGTTTCTGTGCAGTCTTTGCTTCCTCATGCTCCCCAGGTGCATTGCCCTCCAGTTCCACACCAACCTGGACCTGTAGCTGTGCATTCAGTTCAACTATATCAGACTCCAACCAATGGTACAACTGAGAGTCAGCTTTTAAAAAGGCCAGCTGATTGCAAAGATAGTACATCAGGAATACCAAATAAAGTGGGAGTAAGAATTGTTACCATCAGTGATCCTAATAATGCTGGCTGCAGTTCAACAATGGTGGCTGTGCCAGTAGGATCTGATTCCAGTACTATAGCCAAAATAGCAATGGACAATGTAACACAGCAAAATCAGCATTTGTCTGTTATTTCACAGGGTGTGGTTAATCAGGTAAGCAAGTTATTAAATATTATAGATCATTTCTATTTTGTTTGCCACTTGCACAAACTTGTATTTTTGAATTGACTACAGTTCCTTGTAAAATTTTCCATTTGATACTGATGCTTCGCTTTAGGATCGGATGCATTTGTGTAGTTTAGTTTGATTTTATACTAACATTAATTTGTTACATTTGCCATCTACTAAAGAAGTGGAAAATTGTTGTCTACCATACAATTTAAAAAGAACATAGACGGCTTGCGATAATATATGCTAGTAAAAATTCAGATTTTTTTTGTATCATATTAAATAACTTCAATGTAAAAGGGTGATTATGGTGTTCAGAAAATGACATTATGACTGCCTTCCACTCCATGTTCTTGATTTCACACCTGTTTTTTATAATGATTTTTGCTATTACAACTTATTCCAAACCCTTGTCCTTTGCTGTGCCGGATTTAATTACCTTGTTCGTGTTCAAAATCTGTGAAGTGAATGCTTGTTCAAGAGTTAACAGGAGATATTGGGACAGATTGAGTGAAATTGTTAGAAAGTTATCCAAGGTCTGAAGAGCCATGTGTCAATTCATTTTAGTCAGCACTTCCAAAATTATTATTCATACAGATTATTTTGCATGTTTCCTACTGCTACTTGTTAGATCGCTTTTCTACCTAGGAGTCTTTTAAACGATTGACATCACCAAACTGTGTGGTCTTAGTGCCATTTTTCCCAAAACAAATTATAAGTAGATTCAAGAAACCATGGCATTTTCATTGTACTTTCCTCCACTACTCTGCAGCAAAAAATATCCCAGATTTTCTGGTAATAATGACGATAGAAGCTGTTGGAATTTGCTGTGGTCATATCTCTGAAACTGACAGCAACGTCTGGAGTCTGCATATGTTCACTTAAATTCTTTGCTGCCATAATTATATATTGTGCCCATTGGGTGCAGTGCAAGTTCCCTCACTCTAACTTTATGAAAATCATTCAATTGCTGAGAAGTTGCCTCCTTTGTGTTGCTGCATATGTACTTGAATGAGGTGTAACTTCGTAACAACATGCTCAACTTGTAATTTCTGATAAACAACCTCCTTTGTTTTTTGAAAAACAATCACATTTTTAAATTGTTTTGAAGTTTATTTTATATTTCAGCATCTACTTTAATTCCCTGTAGTATGTTCTGATCATTTATTTTGCTTTCTATAAAATCTTAATTAAAACTGAAAGAATGGTGCAATTTTACTTCCTGGTTTTTTGTCCATAGAGAGATTTCTGTGTAATTGGCAGCTTATCCAGCTTGATGATGTCCTCACTAGCTGCTTGGTGAACCCCTTGACACCAGATTCCAACTGAGGTCAGGAAAGGGGAAATCCATAGCGCAGAGATCTCTGGATTCATTGCTTCCTGTAAAATCTAGCCTCTTTTGTGTACATTGTATTCTTCCATTTGTTAATTTCCAATCTGTATTTAGCTGCTTTGTATTTTCAGTGCAATTTAATTTTGACTGTTCTAAAGATTTACAGATTTCACAAACATAGTTTAATTGTAGCAGCGTTTAAGATATTATTGCTGTGACTTCTAGGTTTTTTTTTAAAACTCCAGAAACTCTGTGGTATGAACTAATGTCTAGGAAAGGTGATGCTTTGTCACAAATTCATGAAAACACTCTTGTTTAATGTCAATTTTGGGCAAGAAACTCCAGCAATAAATCATCAGGGACAGAGTGAACTGAACACTTGAACAAGTCTATGCTGACCTGTGTTGATGTCGGAACAGTAGGTCAAGTCTGACTAATTGAATTCTTAAGGTCAGTCACATCATGGGCAGGGATGGCATCTGTGTCCCTTTGGGCTCCTAGAAGGCATTTAGTAAGATAAGATTATTAACAAAAATTAGAGCAGAATTAGAAGTAGCTTCCATTTTCCAGCCTATCAACCTATGTCACAGAGTAGATATAAAAGATATGTGACAAGTGGTGTTCTCCAGGATCTGTGCGAGAATCTCCATATATCAGCATGCATATTGATAACTTGGGTAAAGAAAGGGTGTTTTCTAGTTGGTGGGGATACAGTAATGTGCTGTGTTTTTCAACACACACACTGCAGAACGTAGACACATAAAACAAAGCTGACTGATCAAGTTCAATATTAGAAAGTATGATGGATCAAAAGAAATGAAATCAGCATGTTCTCTTTGATAGCAGAAGCTTGGGAATTTAGAGAGAGAAAAGATTTTGGTGCTCAGATAGATACATAAATCAGTAAAAGCTAGTATGCAGATTGCTGTTGGTAATCACTTGCTAATGAGTATAATTATTCACGAAGGAAATTCCTTGTCACTGGTCATAGGCATTGCAATAAAATAATCAAACAGTTAATGGGTAAATCTTACTTTTATTAAGAAGTTCGGAATACAAAAATGAAGAAGTTTCAGTTCACTTGTGTAGTGCCTTGATCAGACTTCCTATCTGGAGTATTGCATTCATTTCTGGACACTGTCTCAGTAAGGGCTTGTTGGTCTTAGAGGGGATCCAGTGCAGATTCACTAGAAAAATACTGAGACTTCCACAATAAAGTTATGCAGATAGATTGCATAAATGCAACTTTGATTGCCTTGAGTTTAGAAAGTCAAGCGGTGATTTAAGTGAGCTGTTCAAAATTAGAATAAGGTCTGGTGTAGTTGGTGTTGAAAAACTGTTTTCTCAGCCAGTCTCATCTAATATGATTTATATATGTAATCTTGTCCTTTAGCCATATTAACAGCATCACCAGTAGCAACCCATCAGATCAATTTTCAAGACAACAAGGTGCAGGGCTGGATGAACACAGCAGGCCGAGCAGAAAGCCTTTCTGCTCCTATGATGATGCTGCTCGGC
>NW_025978957.1:0-6288 GCF_021869965.1 Rhincodon typus | reverse complement strand
CCCCTCCCTATCTCTGTCACCCCCTCCAGCCCCTACACCCCCTCCCTGAATTTCTCTCACTGCTCCATCGGAATATTGTTTATAACTGCTTGGTGACCAAGACTTTGGTCTCCCGTTTGAGTTCTGAGGAAGGGTCACCGGACCCGAAACGTTAACTCTGTATTTTTTTCTTCACAGATGCTGCCAGACCCGCTGAGCTTTTCCAGCAACTCCTGTTTTTATTCCTGGTAACTCTTGTTTGTTTTGAGGATCAGTCCCTATGAGCTGAGTTGGGATAGTTTGCTTTTATTCAATTACTGAGTGTTAAAGCAGGGTTGGGATAATTCCCCGCTCCTTCAGTGTGATGCCTGGGTTGAAGGATTATAGATGCTCAGTTTAATCAGCTAATTGACTGCTTTTGTACGGGGAGGCTCTGGTCTGTGTTATCCCCCTCCCACCCCATGCCCCCGTCCAGCAGCTTCCCCCCCCAGCCCACTGGCCTGACCTACCGAAAGAGAGTGGGTCACCACTGAGTACAGGAGTTGGGACGTTATGTTGAGGTTGTGCAGGACATTGGTGAGGCCTCTTCTGTAGCACCGTGTGCATTTCTGGTTGCCATGTTATAGGAAGGATATTATGAAGCTGTAGAGAGTTCGGAAGAGATTTACCAGGATGTTGCTGGGAATTGGAGGGTTTGAGTTATAAGGAGGGGCTGGATAGGCTGGGAATTTTGTCACTGGAGCATAGGAGGTTGAGAGGCGACCTTGTAGAGGTTTATAATATCATGAGGGTCATAAATAAGGTGAATAGTCAAGGTCTTTTCCCTAAAGTGGGGGAGTTCAAAACTAGGGGCCGTATTTTTAAGGTGAGAGGAGACAGATTTGAAAAGGATCTGAGGGGTAACTTTTTTTCACAAGAGGGTAGCTTGTGTGTGGAATGAACTGCCAGAGGAAGTGGTGGATGTGGGTACAGTTACAACATTTGAAAGACATTTGGACAGTTACATGAGGAGGAAAGGTTTCCAGAGATATGGGCCAAACGCAGGCAAGTGGGACTGATTTAGTTTGGGAAACTAGCTCGGTGGACGGGTTGGACCAAAGGGTCTGTTTCTGTGCTGTAGGACTCTGAGACTGAATCTTTTTACCTTAGACAGGGAAGCAGAGGGGGACTGCTCCCACTCAGCCTCAGAGGAAGGAAGGAGCAGCGACAGGGTCAAATGCAGGCCAGGCCGGAGGGGAGCCAGTGAGTGGGAAATGGTCACTCAGTGCTGAGACTCGGTGTCCTGACAAATCCCCATCACATTGAATCAACAATCAGCACAATCCAACACTGCAGGCCTCTGCAAACGTACAACATAGAACTGAAAATACAAGGATGGAGGTTAAGGAGGCTGCCCAATAAATACTGGTCTTGGTATCTAAGGAAAGGTGTAAATATGTCAGAGGAGGTTTACCAGATCGATACCTGGAATGGGTGAGTTATCCAGTGAAGAACAGTCGGACAGACTCAACCTGTTTCCCCTGGAGTTTAGGAGAGTGAGGGGTGACCTCATTGAAACGTATAAGATCCTGAATGGTCTTGCCAAGATGGAAATGGAAAGAATATTTCCTCCTGTGGGACTGTCAGAACTAAGGGTCACTGGTTTAAAATGAGAGATTTCCCACTTAGGATAGAGATGAGGGGAAATATTTTCTCTTAGAACAACTTTGGAATCTCAGCCTCAGGTGGTCATGGAGACAGGGCCGTTGAATATTTTGAAGGCAGAGGTAGACAGACTTTTCTCATGCAGGGGTATCAGATGTAATTGGGGGTGGATGGGAATGTGGAAACTGAATTATAAACAGATCAGCCATGATCTTATTGGAGCAGACTCACATGGGGCTGAATGGCCACCTGCAGTTCCTACCTCCTCTGTCATACGACGGCATCAGCCGAAGGCATCACAGTGAGCAACGACTTGTGCTTAGAGGCAAGGAGAAAAATGTGAGCTGGAATAGGCATTCGCCCTGCAGGCCTGCTCACCCATTCAATATGATCATGGCTGATCATCCAAGTCAGTGTGGCAGTATCTGTGAAGAAAAAAATCAGAGTTAAAGTTTTGTGTCCGGTTCTGAGGAAGGGTCACTGGACCCGAAACGTTAACTCTGATTTTTTTCTTCACAGATGCTGCCAGACCTGCTGAGCTTTTCCAGCAACTTCTGTTTTTATTCCTGATTTACAGCATCTGCAGTTCTTTCAGTTTTGATCCAAGTCAGTCCCCTGCTCCTGCTTTCTCCCCCCGACCCTTCGATCCCTTACGTTCTAAGAACTATAGCAATGTTTCGGCCTCAACTGCTTTCTGTGGCAGAGAATTACACAGGGTCCCCACTCTCTGGGGGAAGGAATTACACAGGGTCCCCACTCTCTGGGGGAAGGAATTACACGGGGTCCCCACTCTCTTGGGGGGAAGGAATTGCACAGGGGCAACACGGTGGCTCAGTGGTTAGCACTGCTGCCTCACGGCGCCAGGGACCCAGGTTCGATTCCATCCTCTGTCGACTGTCTGTGTAGAGTTTGCACGTTCTCCCCTGTCTGTGTGGGTTTCCTCCCACAGTCCAAAGGTGTGCAGGTTAGAGTGGATTGGCCATGGGAAATTGCCCCGTAGTGTGTAGGATAGGTGGGTTAGCCATGGGAAATATAGGGTTAGGGTAGGGGAGTTGGTCTGGGTGGGATGCTCTTTCGAAGGGTCAGTGTGGATTCAATGGGCTGAATGGCCTGCTTCCACACTTTAGGGACTCTATGACTAACACAATTGGGCAGACTGTCCCCGCAGGAGGCAACTTAAAACTCTTAGAAACTCTTCACCTGCCAAGCAGGACACCAGGAGGAAGTTTAAACTAAAGGCTGGCATCCACACAGAAAGCTCGATGAATCATAACTTAATGAAAGCAAGATGTTTGACCAGTTGTTTATGCTTTGTCACTGACAAATTAGGTTCCCTCACCATGGCCCCATGTGCACATCTTGTGTAAGGAGTACTTGAATTTGTATAGCGCCTTTCACTGCCTTAGGGAGTTCTAAAGCATTTCACAGCCAATGTAGTACTTTTGAAATGCAATCTCTGCTGTAATGTAGGGCATGTGACAGTTAATTAATCCATAAAAAGGTCCTACCATTAGCAGCCCGATGACACCTATGGGCTTGCCTTTGCTATCTGTTCATTTTTGAAAAAAGTGAAATATATTTCGAGTCATAGAGAGGTACAGCAAGCAAACATACCTTGGAGATAGCAAGACCTGCAGATGCTGGAGTCAGAGTCAATACAGGGTGGAGCTGGATGAACACAGCAGGTCAGGCAGCATCAGAGGAGCAGGAATGTTGATGTTTCGAGTCGGGACCCTTTTAAGGGTCCCGACTCGAAACATTGACCTTCCTGCTCCTCTGATACTGCCAGACCTGCTGTGTTCCTCCAGCTTCACCCTGTATTGAAGGACACTTGTCTATGCTGACCAGATATCCTAAATGAATCTAGTCCTATTTGATAAACATGTTATTATAACGACTGCTGATTTAAAATTATTGTGTTGCTCGACATTAACAATGGTAGGTCCTGACTTCCACATCATGATTTCCTGTAATAGTAATTTATTTTTATCACTTTTTGGGCAGATTGATGTTTTACTTACTGAAATAAACTGGATTGTTCTTTGAAAGAGATGACACAGACTCAATGGGCTGAATGTCCTCCTGTACTCTTCTCTGATTTTCTATGTATCTGATAAATCTAAAGGTTGGAGGCAGATCCTGCTTGTTTGTTTGCCTGGTATAGTCCTTAATAAATTAAGCTGTGGTAAGGTGAAGTCCCCTGTCTTTCTGTAGAAGAATAAAAGGTATCAACAATTTTGGTTTAATGGACGTTAAAGGAATACATTCATACCATGACAGTTCAATCTCTTACAGAACAATTACTGCAAACCTGTTTCCTAAAATGCACAACGTACTTGCATTACTGAGGTAGAGCTGGCTATTTAACCTCTGCTTTGGTGCAGGTACATTGTAATGAATTTTGACTCACATTTGTTCGATATATCAAACATAACTAGATTATGTGATTTGTAGTATTTCTAAAGTGCTGTTACCTGTTTTTTAAAAAAAACACTTCAGATCTGTGCTCCTTCTTACAAACTCAGAGTGGACCTCTATAAATTCCCCAGCCCCCAACACCTCATCTTCACCGTGCACGTCCAGTCCCTATACACCTGCATTCCCCATACAGCTGGCCTAAAGGCCCTCCACTTCTTTCTGTCCCGCAGGCCCGACCAGTCCCCCTCCACTGATACCCTCATCCGCTTAGCCGAACTCGTCCTCACCCTCAACAACTTCTCTTTCAATTCCTCCCACTTCCTACAGACAAAGGGGGTAGCCATGGGTACCCGCATGGGCCCAAGCTACGCCTGCCTCTTTGTAGATTACGTGGAACAATCCCTCTTCCGTACCTACACTGGCCCTAAACCCCACCTCTTCCTCCGTTACATTGATGACTGTATCGGCGCCACCTCGTGCTCCCACGAGGAGCTCGAACAGTTCATCCACTTCACCAACACCTTCCACCACAACCTTAAGTTCACCTGGACCATCTCTAACACCTCTCTCCCCTTCCTGGACCTCTCTGTCTCCATCTCTGGCAACCACCTAGAAACCGATATCCATTTCAAGCCCACCGACTCCCACAGCTACCTAGAATACTCCTCCTCCCACCCACCTTCCTGCAAAAATGCTATCCCCTATTCCCAATTCCTTCGCCTCCGCCGCATCTGCTCCCAGGATGGAGCATTCCACTCCCACACATGGCCCCCTATTTCAAGAACCATAACTTCCACCCCTCTGGTGATTGAAAATGCCCTCAACCGCATCTCTTGCGTTTCCCACACTTCTGCCCTCACACTCCCTCCCCCCAGCAACAAAAATAAAGACAGAAGCCCCATTGTCCTCATATATCACCCCACCAACCTCCACATCCAATGTATCATTCTCCGCCACTTGCACCACCTACAATCCAACTCCACAACCAAACATATATTTCCCGCCCCACCCCTATCTGCCTTCCATAGGGACCGCTCTCTCCGTGACTCCCTCATCTGCTCCACACTCCCCACTAACCCCACCACCCCCGGCACCCTTCCCTGCAACCACAGGAAGTGCTACACCTGCCCCTGCACCTCCCCCCTCACCCCCATTCAAGGCACAAAACAAACCTTCCATATCAGACAGGGGTTCACCTGCACATCTGTCAACTTGGCTCCTGTATCCGCTGCTCCCGATGTGGCCTCCTCTACGTCGGTGAGACCAAGTGCAGACTCAGGGACCGTTTTGTAGAGCATCTGTACTCTGTACACGACAAACAACAACACCTTCCAGTCGCGAACCATTTTAACTCGCCCCCTCCCATTCCCTGGGTGACATGTCCATCCTGGGCCTCCTCCAGTTCACAATGACACCAGCCGCAAACTGGAGGAGCAGCACCTCATATTCCACCTCGGGAGCCTCCAGGCCGAATGCCTAAACATAGAATTCACCAGTTTTAAAATGTCCCCATCCCCAGCCTCATCCCATGTCCAACCCTCCCTCTTGCCTCCTTGACCTGACACAACCTGCCCATCTTCTCTCCCACCCATCTGCCCCACCCATCCCACTCACGAATGCCCACCACCGTCTACCTACATCCACCTATCACCGTCCCACCTACCTTCACCCAGCCCCACCCACCTCCCTCTGTTTATTTCTGAGCTCCCTAACCCCTCCACAGTCCTGATGAAGGGTCCAGGCCCGAAACATCAACTTTCCTGCTTCTCTGATGCTGCCTGGCCTGCTGTGTTCCTCCAGCTCCAGGCTGTGTTGTCTCTGACTCCTGCATTTGCAGTTCTTGCTGTCTCCGAGTCACTTATAACCCCACTGCTGTTTGTCATTTGTATCAATGATTTGGATGAGAACATAGGGGGTATGGCTGGTAAGTTTGCCAAGATGTGGAGGTGCCGGTGTTGGACTGGGGTGGACAAAGATCAGAAATCACATGACACCAGGTCATAGTCCAACAGGTTTATTTGAAATCACAAACTTTCGGTGCACTGCTCCTTCATCTGTTAGACTTTCACCTGGTGTTGTGTGACTTCTGACATAGTAAGTTTGCAGATGACACTAAAATGGGAGGCTGTAGTGGACAGTGAAGAAGGTTACCTCAGGGTACAATAGGACCTTGATCAGATGGGCCAATGGGCCGAGGAATGGCAGATGGAGTTTAATTTAGATAAATGTGAGGTGCTGCATTTTGGA
>NW_025978956.1:5178-6289 GCF_021869965.1 Rhincodon typus | reverse complement strand
CTCCCTCAGCACTGACCCTCCGACAGTGAGGCGCTCCCTCAGCGCTGACCCTCCGACAGTGCCCACTCCCTCAGCGCTAACCCTCTGACAGTGCCCGCTCCCTCAGCACTGTCCCTCCGACAGTGTCCGCTCCCTCAGCACTGACCCTCCGACTCTCTCAGCATGCACCCTCATTGGGGGCTCATCCCTGTTGTGTAAAGTGGCTCTCTGCTTTGTCTGTGTCCCTCGCTGCGAGACGTTCAGCCGCAGTTTTTGTTGATGTGCTCCTCAGGGCAGGTAGGGGTTGAGGGTTGGGGTGAGGCGGTGTGAGCTGGTAATAGGGACGGAGTGGGGATCTGGGGGTGGTCTGTGTCTGGCGTAGTAAGATGATGGACACATCTCCAGTCAGCAGCCCACGTGCACTGTGTGGCTGTAAGCTGCGTGGGCAGCTTCAGGCGCTCAATTACAGCACTGGGAAGAGCGTGTGTATCTGTGTGCCTGTATATGTGTGTCTGTGTCTGTGTGTGTGTGTGTGTATGCGTATGCGCGCACTGGTTCCCTCGGCAACCAGGAAATTACATTAAAACACCCTCATGCACTCACTGAGGGAAATTAAGTAACTGGCCCTGGCTGCCTCCCCCTGCAAAGGCTCTTGATGGAATAGGAGCACTTGAAGATGCTCTTCCGAGGCTTATGAAGAGGCTGTGGTTGACATCAGCAGGACGGAAAAATGTAACAACAAATAAAATGACTTCTTCACAGAGCACATGCTTATGCTATTTGAGGAGGTGGAGATAGAGAGGGCTGCGGGATGTTTAATTGCAGTATCAGGAATCTCAGCCAAAGGATATCCTCTTTGACAGTGCGGCGCTCCCTCAGCACTGACCCTCCGACAGTGCGGCGTTCCCTCAGCACTGACCCTCCGACAGTGCGGCGCTCCCTCAGCGCTGACCCTCCGACAGTGCGGCGCTCCCTCAGCACTGACCCTCTGACAGTGCGGCGCTCCCTCAGCACTGACCCTCCGACAGTGCGGCACTCCCTCAGCACTGACCCTCCGACAGTGTCCACTCCCTCAGCACTGACCCTCCGACAGTGCGGCGCTCCCTCAGCACTGACCCTCCGACAGTGCGGC
>NW_025978956.1:0-5078 GCF_021869965.1 Rhincodon typus | reverse complement strand
GACCCTCCGACAGTGCAGCTCCCCCTCAGCATTGACCTTCCGACACTGCAGCTCTCCCTCAGCACTGACCCTCCGACACTGTAGCTCTCCCTCAGCATTGACCCTCCGACAGTGCAACGCTCCCTCAGCATTGACCCTCTGACTCTGCAGCTCTCCCTCAGCATTGACCCTCCGACACTGTGGCGCTCCCTCAGCACTGACCCTCCGACACTGCGGCGCTCCCTCAGCATTAACCCTCTGACTCTGCAGCTCTCCCTCAGCACTGACCCTCCAACACTGCGGCTCTCCCTCAGGATTGACCCTCCGATGGTATGGCGGTCCTTCAGCTGTGACCATCCTTCTTTACGGTGTTCCACACAGGCCCTGTTTATATTGACAGGCACTGTGTGGGTTAATAACTAAGCCATGTACAGGGTCACTAACAAAACTGACTCCCTCTGGGATCTAATTGTACAGTAGTCGATGTAAATGCAGAACAGTTGTCTCTCTCGTTGTTAATCTGGGATTGGTTACGCCTCCAGCCTGAGGAAAGCACCAAATCTTTCGGCCAAAGCAGTGATGAAATGGGGCCCTCTCATCTTTGCTCGAACCTCCCACATCACTCTCTTCCAAACTATCCTCCCATTCCTATCTCCCTATACAATTCATGCAGCTTCCACAACTCCTATCTCTCATGCAGCTGAGATCTTCCCTAGCTGTGGCAAACTGCCAAATTCCTTTGTGTTTTTCTGAAAGTGGGTGTGAGTATGGTGTCATTAAATCTGAGGGTGTTGCAGTGTAGTGCTGCTGCCTGGATACCAGGGCTGGTGGCCTCGATTCCATCCCTTCCGCCGTCCCCGAATTGCCTTCCATGTTCCTGTGTCGCATTTCCACTCTGCACTCCCGCATCACCGTCCACGTCGCCATATCACCTTCTCCATCCCCTCATCGTCTCCGCATAATTGGAGAAAGCCTGCAAATGGGTTTGGGAGGGGTGCGGGGGTCTTGTACACGAAACACAGAAAGCTAGCACACAGCGGCAGCAGGTAATCCGGAAGGCTAATGGAATGTTGATCCTTATTTCTGGGGTTTGGGGCAGGGTTGGAGTGCGAGAGTAACTGTACAAGGTGCTGGTGAGACCACATCTGGATTACTGTGAGCAGTTTTGGTTCCCTTATCTAAGGAAAGATATCATTTTGTTGGAGGCAGCTAACTGTTGATTGTTGGAAAACCCACCTGCCCTTGTAGATAGATAGAGTCATTCACCATGGAAACAGATCCTTCAGTCCAAGTAATCCACACTAACCATGTTCCCAAACTAAACTAGTCACACCTGCCTGTATTTGGCCCATATCCATCCAAACCTTCCCTATTCACGTATTTATCCAAATGGCAGATCTCCTTCAGGTGACTCCAGACCCAGAGCAATGTAGTTGACTCTCAACTGCCCTCTGAAATGGCCTAGCCAGCCTCTCAGTTGTATCAATTGTAATGAAGTCTCAACACCGAAATGAAACCTGATGGACCACCCGGCATCAACCTAAGCACTGAAAAGGACAACAGCAGAAATAATCCTGTTGACCCTGCAAAGTCCTCCTCAATAACACCTGGGGGTTGGTGCCAAAATTGGGAAAGCTGTCTCATAGGTTAATCAAGCAACGGCCCGGTATAGTCTTAGTCACGGAATCATACCTTACAGACAATGTCCTAGACACCACCATCACCATCCCTGGATATGTCCTGTCCCACCAGCAGGACAGACCCAGCAGACAGGGTGGCACAGTGGTGTACAGTCAGGAGGGAGTTACTCTAGGATTCCTCAACGTTGACTGCAGACCCCATGAGGTCCCATGACTTCAGGTTAAATATGGGCAAGGAAATCTGCTGATGATTACCACGTACATTCTCCCTCAGCTGATGAATCAGTTCTCCTCCATGTTTAACAACACTTGGGGGAAGTATTGAGGGTGGTAAGGGCACAAAATGTACTCTGGGTGGGGAATATCAAGAGTGGCTTGGCAGTAGTACTACAGATCGAGCTGCTCGGGTCCCAAAGGATATAGCTGCTACACTGGGTCTGCGGCAGGTGGTGAGGGAACCAACAAGAGGGAAAAACATGCTTGACCTGATCCTTAACAATCTGCCAGCTGCAGATGCATCTGTCCCTGACAATATTGATAACAGTGACCACCGCACAGTCCTTGTGGAGATGAAGTCCAGCCTTCAACTTGAGAATAGCCTCCATCGTGTTGTATGGCACTATCACCACGCTAACTGGGAAAGACTGAAAGATCCAGCAACTCCAGACTGGGCATCCATGAGGCACTGTGGGCCATAACAGCAGCAGAATTGTACTCCAGCACCATCCATAACCTCATGGCCAAGCAAATCCCCATTGAACCATTACCATCAAGTCAGAGGATCAACCCTGGTTCAATGGAGATTGCAGCAGGGTATGCCAGGAGCAGCACCAGGAATACCCGAGGATGAGGTATCAACCTGGTGAAGCCACCAAACAGGACTACTTGCACACCAAACAGCGAAAGCAGCAAGTGATAGACTAAGCTAAGTGATCCCACAACCAACGGATCAGATCTAAGCTCTGCAGACCTACCACATCCAGTCGGGAATGGTGGTGGACAATTAAACAACTCACCAGAGGCAGAGGCTCCACAAATATCCCCCTCCTCAATGATGGAGGAGCCCAGCACATCAGCGCAAAAGATAAGGCTGAAGCATTCGCAGCAATCTTCAGCCAGAAATGCCGAGTGGATGATCCATCTCAGTCCATCTCGGCCTCCTCCAGTGGTCCCCAGCATCACAGACACCAGTCTTCAGCCAATTCGATTCACTCCACTTGATGTCAAGAAACGGTTGCAGACACTGGATGCTGCAAAGGCTACAAGCCCTGATAACATTCCAGCAATAGTAGTGAAGACTTGTGTTCCCCTAGCCAAGCTATTCCTGTACAGTTACAACACTGGTATCTACCGACAATGTGAGAAATTGTCTGGGTACACCCTGTACACAAAAAGCAGGACAAATCCAACCCAGCCAATTACCACCCCATCGGTCTACTCTCGATCACCAGTAAAGTGATGGAAGGTGTCACTAACAGTGCTATTGAGCAGCACCTGCTCAGAGATGCCTGGTTTGGGTTCCGTCAGGGCCACTCAGATCCTGACATCATTACAGCCTTGGTTCAGACATGGACAAAACAGCTGAATTCCAGAGGGGAGGTGAGAGTGACAGCCCTTGACATCAAGGCTGCACTCGACCGAGTGTGGTATCAAGGACCCTGAGCAAAACCAGAATCAATGGGTACCAGGGGGCAAACACTCTGCTGGTTGGAGTCGTACCTGGCACAGCTTCAGGGCACCTCTGCAGGAGTTCGTCAGGGTAGTGCCCTGGGCCAAACCACCTTCAGCTGCTTCATCAATGCCCTTCCCTCCATCATAAGGCTAGATGTAGGAATATTCGCTGATGATTGTACAATGTTCAGCACCATTCACTACTCCTCAGATACTGAAGCAGTCCATGTTCAAATGCAGCAAGATCTGGACAATATCCAGGCTTGGGCCAACAAATATCAAGTGACAGTCACACCCCACAGGGGCCAGGCAGTGACCAACTCCAAGAAGGGAGAATCTAACCATCACTCCTTGACATAAAATAGCATTAGCATCACCAAGTCACCCACAATCAATATCCTGGATGTTATCATTGACCAGAAACTCAATTGGATTCACCACATAAACATAACGGCTACAATAGCAGGCCAGAAGCTAGGAATATTGCAGCAAATAACTCACCTCCAGACTCTTCAAAGCCTGTTCACCATCTACAAGGCACAAGACAGGAGGGTGATGGAATACTCCCCGCCTGCCTGGATGGGTACAGCTCCAAAGCACTCAAGAAGCTTGACACTATCCAGAACAAAATAGCCGCTTTATTGGCACTGCATCCACAAGCATCCACTCCCTCCACCACTGATGCTCAGTTGCAGCAGTGTGTACTATCTACAAGATGCGTTGCAGAAATTCACCAAAGCTCCTGATCGAGCACCTTCCAAATTTATGACAAATTCCATCTAGAATGGCAAAGGACAGTAGATACATGGCAGCATGTAGATACATACCTGCAAGTTCCCCTCTAGGCCACTCACCATCCTGACTTGGAAATATATCATCATTCCTTCACTTTCGCTGGGTCAAAATCCTCAAATTCCCTTCCTAACAGCATTGTAGGTCAACCTACAGCCTGTGGATTGTAATGGTTCCAGAAGGCAACTCAGCATCACCTTCTCAAGTGCAACTAGGGACGGGCAATGAAAACTACAGCCCAACCAGTGACACCCATATCTCATGAGTGAATAGAAAAAAGATCCCTGGTATGGAGGGATTGTCTCATGAGCAAAGGCTAAACAGGTTGGGACTCTACTCACTGGAGTTTAGAAGAATGAGAGGTGATCTCATTGAAACATCGGGGAGGGGATTGACAGGGTAAATGCTGAGAGGATGTTTCCCCTCACAGAAGAATCTAGGACCAGAGGGCAGAATAAAAGGTTGTCAATTTAAGACTCAGATGAGGAGAAATTAATTCTCTCAGAGAGTTGAGGGTTTTTGGATCTCTTTGTCAAAGAGAGCTGTGGGGGCAGAACCCTTGTGGAAATTTAAGGCTGAGATAGATAGATTCTTCGTCAGTCATGGAATCAAGGATTACAGGGAAAGGGCAGGAAAGGACGTGGTCAGATACAGAGTAAAGCTCCCTCTACACTATCCCCCCATCAAACACTCCCAGGACAGGGAAAGCACAGGGTTAGATACAGAGTAAGCTCTCTCTAGACTGTCCTTCCAGCAACCACTTCCAGGAGGGACAGCACGGGGTTAGATACAGAGTGAAACTCTCTCTACACTGTCCCCCATCAAACACTCCCAGGACAGGGACAGCACGGGGTTAGATACAGAGTAAAGCTCTCTCTACGCTGTCCCCATCAAACTCACCCAGGTCAAGGACAGTGTGGAGATAGATACAGAGTACGGAGCCACATGTCCCTATACCCCTCCTGATCTTCATAACCCCCTCCAGCCCCTATACCC
>NW_025978955.1:0-6289 GCF_021869965.1 Rhincodon typus | reverse complement strand
CAGCTTTCCTGCTCCTCTGATGCTGCTTGGCCTGCTGTGTTCATCCAGCTTTACATCTTGTTATCTCAAAAAATTCAATCTGGCCATTTACTGTTTATTATCCTTCTCTCAATCATCAGCAAAGTGACAAAAGGAGTCATTGAAATTGTTATCAATTTCTTGCTCATTTATGTTCCTCCTGGGTTGTTGGCTCCTGACCTCATTAGAGCTTTGTTCCAAGTGTGGATAAAGAGCTCAACTTAGGGATGAGACGGAAGTGACTGCCTTTGACATCAAAACAGCACTTGACTAAGTGTGGTATCAAGAAGCTCAAGCAAACTGGAGTCAATGGGAATTGGGAGAAACCTCTTCACTGGTTAGAGTCATACCTAGAATCATGGAAGATGACTGTTGATGTTGGAGGTCAAATATCTAAGGTCATCTCTGCGCAGGTTAGTTACTCCACCTGTTCAGAAATGTTATTACACATGTCTGGGCCAGGTGGGATTTGAAAACTCCTGGATCTGAAATAAGGACATTACTATGGTACCACTAGAATCCTTCATACTCAGCAAATATTTTGGTCATGTTGTGAGACATTTCCAGCACAGGGAGTTGAAACTGGATCCCACGCCTCAGGAGGGACACTGTCACCACAAGTGCTGTCTTACTTAGAACAGATAGTTTCTAATCAATCTATTCAAAGATGTTATGACATTTCTCTTGAACCCAATCTCCTGATAAATCTCCTTAAGGAGATGCCTGTCTAAGGTAGAGTGTATTATTTGTATTCATGTTCTTGATTTTTGTACAGTAAAACACTTTTGTTTTAAGATTACAGTGGTTCAAGAAGGCAGCTCACTATTACCTTCTCAAGGGCAACTAGGGACAGGCAGTAAATGCTGGCCAGCCAGCAATATGTCTCACAAGTAAATAATAATACATTAATAATGAACCTTGTGGCTTTATTATTTTAATGATACCTGGGATTTCAGACTGTAAAAAGAAATAATAAATGTTACTGGTCTCTATTGAGATCGTACTAATATTCAACATATTTTAAGTATTGCTCTGTGCAGAATTGAAAGAGGGATTTGAGAAGGCCCTGTCACCCCTCATATTCTCTTGTGAATACTTGAAAGATATTTTCAGAATACTTCATATTTTGCATCGTTCTTCAATTTCAGTCTAGATTACTTTTTCTGTGCTGCTCTTATGCTTACCTTCCTTGACTTGTTTGCTGAACATCTATATTTTCTGGAGTAGATATCCATCAATAAATGTGCCATACATTAGTAATGTAATAACATGGACAGTGATGTGCTGCTGCCACTTACAATGAGGATGCTGGCTTGTGAGTTCCAGTAGGGTCAGCCTTTGGCTATGAGAGGATGCTGTAGACACAGTAAGGACAGCCTTATATGAAGGAAGAATGAAAGTGGTGCTAAGCAACTGTAGGTGAGCAAACCTGACGATGGAGATACTTACACAGTGTTAATATTCTGATGCTTATTTACTTTCACTAAGAGATGATATAAGCAATATACCCTCTCAAATCGAAATAACTAAAATTAACATTAAGAACAATGAGCTGAAATTTCTAACCAGTTTAAAGTGGTCAATCCTAAAAATTCCCATATGTCAAAGATCTTTACCCGAAAATACTGTATAAGACTTGAACAGATTCATGAGCCATTAATAATTAATGTAAGACATCATTGGACACTGTACACTAGACAAGAGGGAGGAACAAAATGGAATCCAGCAATCAGAGAAACTTTGGGAAACTTGGTTTCAATGTAATTATTGACTATTGGGCACCAATGTGAAGATTATCAGCATAGTAAGTTGGTAACTGTTTGTTAATGCAGGTTCAAAAAGGGAATATTCTGTATGGTTACCTTCTTTACTTGTTTTGAATAAAAAATTCAAGTGGACTGTAATTAACCTCTGTGACATAGAGTAGTTAAACATCCAAAAAGCACCTGGCAAAGTTCCACATGAAAAATTCTTATTTAAACACCAGCTTCTTAGGATTCAAGAAAGGTACAAAAAGTTCTGCGAGGGATTAAAAAAACATTGAGTGACAGTGTTATATTTCATACTTAAAAGTCTGAAGTGGGATTTACGAAGGTAAAATATTAACCTGTTGTTGGGAAACTAAAAAAAATGAGGTTCTGAGTTTCCATTTTCTTTCACTTGTCAACTTATATTCAAGGAATAAATTTTTGAAGCTATAAATATGTTCTGTATGAATTGAAACTGCCAACAAATGAATGAGTGAAAATTTGGCATTCTTTTTGCTTTGTATTTTTTGACCTGTGGATAGTCTGCAATTTTTGGTATGAGTGCAGCCACTTATTCAGATTAATTTTTTTAGATTAAAGTACAGTGTAACTGAGGATTGGTGCCATGCATGATAAAATGCAACCATTCGGCCATTTATTATAGATTAGCCCAACACCACTATAACACTGAATGAATGGATTAATGCATTTATCTGGGCAGTATAAGTGAAACGTAAGTGCTACTCTAAAAATGGAGTTAATGCAGTAATAATGCTTCTGGCAATTTTTGTGCAGTTTTGGGAAAATGAAGAATGTTAATGAAACAACGTACATCAGACAACCTAGACTGGAATTTGCTTAATGTAGGCTTATGTGCAAGTAAACACCATCGTCGATTCAAGTCTGGGATTCAATGATTTTCAGCACGTAGTTGAATGCAAAATGGTTAGCCTTTTGTTACTTTAGTGTATATTATTATGTTAAAATGGTATATAAATGCAAATAGTTGCAGTGTATACTTTAAATCTACTAAAATGACCAGAAGTAGAAAATTGGATTTCTGGAGTTTTGATGAATACGTGATCCAAGTGCATAAATGATAAGGAAGATCAACACTTGATCCCAAGAGGTGACTGAACAAATGTTCCAGTTGTTTACCTAGTAGACATTAAAAATATGATTGATTCATTCATTCATTGAGTAAAGCACTTTGAAAGGTTGCACCATGATAGTATTATTTAAGAACGAGTGTTGTAACAAAAAGAAAACTATTCAGAAGAAATCCTTCAAAACAAATTATTGAAGTTTTCATTTAAAATTGGAGGCGAACACTGGGAGAATGGATTGTGTGTTTTTGGTGGCCCTAAATTTTCAGAGAACAGCAAAATGTTCCCAGTTTCTTCCTCTGTGTACATCTACCTCACTGGAGTATGTTGCATCTGGTAGATATTCCAAATTCAGCATTTGCCTTCAGATAAAACTGACTGGGATTTTATATTTCAAAAGGTTTTCTTATGATACTGCAAGAAATTTGGTCTTCTTTCATTTGCTCTGTCAACTTTGCATTCTTCAGCTGCTGTATTTTAAAATGTGTAGACCAGTTGGATAAAGTGACTTAGTTTCATTACAATGAAATTATTGGAGATTTTTCAGTCTAGTTTGAGCCTGGTGTGATGACCTGTGTGTTTTGGGGAAAGCCCTGTTATTTATTTTGGATACTCCAAGAACCAGGTTTTTGAGAATTGGTGAAAAACACCCATTTTATCCAAGCTTCTCATATTGTTATCAGAACTTAATTTAAAAATATTTTATGGCATGGTGGCTCAGCGGTTAGCACTGCTGCCTCACAGCACCAGGGAGCCAAGTTTGATTTGAGCATTGAGTGACTGTGCAAAGTCTGCACCAGCATCCTGCATGGGTTTCTTCTGGGTGCTCTAGTTTCCTTCCACAGTCCAAAGATGTGCAGTTTAGGGTAGATTGGCCATTCTAAATTGCCCATAGTGTCCAGGGATATGCAGGCTAGATGGTTTAATCACGGTAAATGCAGGGTTACATGGATAGGATGGAATGCTCTTTGGAGGGTCAGTGCAGACTCGATTGTCAAATCAACTTCTTTCCACATTGTAGGGATTCTTTAATTCTATTCTATGATCACGATTCAGAAGAATATCTATTTAAGAGTAAAACCAACATTTGTAATGTGTGGGAATAATGATTGGTTGTTAAGAGGACTCTGATTGTTAGAGGAATTGCCACGGAGAATGCAACAGTTAATGATAATTGACAATTGCCAAGTTTTGTTAAAATTTTAAACTCAGCATTAGACTGACTGGTTCAAGCATTGCTTCGAGAAATGAAGCAGTAATTGGCTGTCACATGTTTTGTTGAAATCAGCGCAATACATGTACATCAGATCCTGTGTATTAATATTGATTTGGTTTGATTTTGATTTTATTATCATGTGTACTCAAGTACAAAGGGGAGGCAAAAACAGAAGTTGCCGGAAAAGCTCAGGTGGTCTGGTAGCATCTGTGAAGTTCTGATGAAGGGTCACTGGACACGAACTCTGATTTTTTTCTTCACCAATGGTGCCAAACCTGCTGAGTTTTTCCAGTAACTTCTGTTTTTGTTCCTGATTTACAGAATCCACAGTTCTTTCAGTTTTTACATAGGGGAGGCAGTGGCCTAGTGGCATTATTGCTGGACTGTTAATCCAGAGACCCAGATAATGTTCTGGAGACCTGGGTTCGAATCCCGCCATGGCAGATGGTGGAATTTGAATTCAATAAATATCTGGAATTAAGAATCTAATGATGACCATGAATTCACTTTCAATTGTCGGAAAAACCCATCTGGTTCACTAATGTCCTTCAGGGAAGGAAACTGCCATCCTTACCTGGTCTGGCCTACATGTGGCTCCAGACCCACAGCAATGTGGTTGACTCTTAACTGCCCTCTGGGCAACAAATGCTGCCTGGTCAGCAATGCCCTCATCCCATGAATAATTAAATAAGTACAGTGAAAAGTCTATAATGTCGCCACACAAGGTGCCATCTTAGGTACAAGTACCTAGATACAGAATCTTAAGAACTATGTAGAAAGAAATGGCGAAATTAAAAGTTACACATTGCAGTGAGTACAGTTACCCCTTCTTAGTTTTAAGTAATAAATAAAGTAATAAAGCTGAAAGTAATAAAGCTAGTCTTTCTTAAGTGCTTAGTCATGGTAGGACCTCAATTTGAGGAATCACTTTGAGACCGGAAGTCCATGCTGGGCTGAGAGAACACCACACACCGCCAAAAGACCACCAACCCATGCTGAAATACTGCGCTGGGCCTAGAGATCGCCATGTCATGCTAAAAGACCACACTGGGCCTAGAGTATCACCACGCCGTGCTGAAAGACCATCGCACTGGGCCTAGGGATCATCATGTTGTCCTGAAAGACCGTCACACTGGGCCTAGAGATCACCATGCCATGCTGAAAGACTGCACTGGGCCTAGAGATCACCATGCCGTGCTGAAAGACCACACTGGGCCGAGAGATCACCATGCCGTGCTGAAAGACCACATGGGCCTAGAGATCACCATGCTGTGCTGAAAGACCACACTGGGTCTAGAGATCACCTTGCCATGCTGAAAGACCATCACATGGGCCCAGAGATCACCATGCTGTGCTGAAAGACCACATGGGCCTAGAGATCGCCTTGCCATGTTGGAAGACCACATGGGCCTAGAGATTGCCTTGCCGTGCTGAAAGACCACATGGGTCTAGAGATCGCCTTGCCGTGCTGAAAGACCGCACTGGGCCTAGAGATTGCCTTGCCATGCTGAAAGACCACATGGGCCTAAAGATCACCATGCTGTGCTGAAAGACCACATGGGCCTAGAGATCACCATGCTGTGCCGAAAGACCACACTGGGCCTAGAGATCACCATGCCGTGCTGAAAGACCGCACTGGGCCTAGAGATCACCATGCCGTGCTGAAAGACTGCACTGGGCCTAGAGATCACCATGCCGTGCTGAAAGACCACACTGGGCCTAGAGATCACCATGCCGTGCTGAAAGACCGCACTGGACCTTCAGATCGCCTTGCCGTGCTGAAAGACCGCACTGGGCCTAGAGATTGCCATGCCGTGCTGAAAGACCAAATGGGCCTACAGTCCGCCATACCGAGCCAGGAGGCCTGGATATAGAGTATATACAGCTGCACATATTCTTACACACATTACTATAATTACGTTAGTTCCAATTCAAATGCCAGTTTTCCCCTGAGATTAGTATTCTTATCACTTGCACTGATGAGTGCAAGCTTGTCAAAATGTGTCTCACCTTCAGCAATTCTCAAGCTCTGAACGAGGTTATTCTGCAAGATGGTTTCTTGTGGAAAGGCAATTTAATTTCAGTAATTGTTCATGTGACCAAACTCTCTGTGACGATGACAACAACAACTGCAGAACAAAAAATGGATAAGAACAAGAGAGACAACAAGGTGCAGGGCTGGATGAACACAGCAGGCCAAG
>NW_025978954.1:0-6290 GCF_021869965.1 Rhincodon typus | reverse complement strand
AGATAGTAAGAACTGCCGATGCTGGAGTCTGAGATAACAGTGTGGAGCTGGAGGAACATAGCAGGCCAGGCAGCATCAGAGGAGCAGAAAAGCTGACATTTTGGGTCAGGACCCTTCTTCAGAAAACTGAATTTCTGAAGGGTCCCAACCAAAAATGTCAACTTTCCTGCTCCTCTGATGCTGCCTGGCCTGCTATGTTCTTCCAGCTCCACACTTTGTTATCTCTAAAGTAAATAAATTTCCAGTTTTGTGACCAGTCATATTTTTCAGAAAAAAATGTCTGCAACTACAAAAATCTATTGTTTTAACCAGCGACATTTGTTTTGTGCCCAGTTTAGTGGTCAAAGTAGACGGCTCATCTTATATTAACTTATGGTTCAAAAACTTTGGCTAGATTTGTGCACAAAGCACTTAATGACCGAAATAATCTTTAACACCTCCGTACAGGAAAGAAAAGGAGAGGCACTGATAAGCATTCATGAAACTGATTATCTAGATTTTTCAATTGCTACTCTCTGGCCAATTATGGAATTTTCCAATTGTGCTTCAAGGCAGCCTTAGTTGTCACCTTAACAGCAGAAATTTCAACTGCTCTTTTTCTTCTCTTCCTAATCTTCCACTAAAGACTAATTTAACCGACTACCTGCTCACTCATTCCATCAACACTGCTGCTTGAACTGCTGGGAAATTGTCCTCTACTCTTCAGTTCCCATCACAACGTCTTTAAATGGCAAGGACCTCATTCGTGACTGAACAATCTGGTTGAGATGACTGCATTCCCACCTTGTCTCTTTTTGCTGAAACCAGGCTGGAGGTGCAAATGCATTTTCACACTTCTCACAAACTTGGTAAAATAGCTTTGCAGGCATTTCTAGTGTTCTCCTTGGCCACTTTCTCAAGTTGAACCATATTGAGGAGCTGAATGAAGGATTTTCGACACACTGACATAACTGCAATTTGGATGCTGTTTCTTCACCATTGCCTCTCCACTCAATCTGAATGGTTAATTAGAATCTCAACAACTCACACAACAGTGTTCTTTTTGCTAACTGTTGGGATGCCTAGTCCACACATTACTGATTTACAACTTCACTCTATCCATATCTATCCTACCATTTTCATGGATGTGTACAAAAATTCCTAAAGAACACTGGAACTATTTTCAAACCTTTCCAGTCCACAGTTCAACAGATGGGCATTAATCAAAATTCATAGGCATTTTATCCATAATGCTGATGTGATGCAATGGGCTCTCATGCTTTTACCACTGTCTGCTGAATGAATAAAAACTGGTGATTTTGCTAAAGTCTCTCAGTAGCCTCTGAATGATCCTGGTCTTCAGCCCCAACACCAGACATTTTGGTTCCTTAAAACAGCCAAATCAACTAGCTGTTCTGAAATCTTCGCTGAACTTGGGGTTCGATTTGGCTTTCTTAAGTGCATGTTCATACAAGGCACTTCTCATGACGATGCAATGATTCTGACAAATTGAGGGCACATATCAATGCAGGTTACTCAAGATCAAGCCAACGTTCAATCCCTACATCATGGTGTATTCGGTCTTGGGCAGCTTCTTCAGAATGAATTCCACCTTCCATTCTCACAACAGTTTATTCACCAACGTCAAATTCCCTCATCGTGGCAGAAGTATTTAAGGAGTTAAAAATCATTACAACCAGTAACTTGAAACCAACTTTTTATTCTTACTGCTGCAGGACCCATTTCCAACTATTTCGTGAACTGTGCCCTGTGAGAGCTTCCCTTAAGATCAAGATCCCTTAAGATTAATTTTGACAGGGTAAAGGAGGATATTCTGTTTCTACTAGTTGGTATGTCAGTAACTAGGAGTTGCAATCCGCAAGAGAGCTAGGAGTGATAAGGAAAAACCTTCCTTACTCAGACAGTTGTTAGAATTTGGAATGTGATGTCTGGGAGAGTGGTAGACATGGATTCTATACGAGGATTCAAAAAAAGACAGTTGGATATACATTTGAAAGTTATTACGTTAGAGGGCTACGGAGATAAGTGGGACTAGTTGAGTAGCTCTTTTGGGAGCCAGTGAGATATGATAAATTGAACAGCCTCCTTCTATACTGTAAAATTCTACAATTCTATCAAGTGCCCACATCATCTTGTCACTACAGCCAACAATGTCTGCTTGATTCCAGGTGCCAACTCATAAGGCAAGTAAAAATTGCAGTTCCGAGGTGCTAAACAGAGGCTAACACTAATGCAAGTAAAGCCAGTTAATCCATTTTTCACACTACACATCTTTGACAGATGCAAAACTTTTAAAATTCAAAAGATAACAAGAACAATTAATATCTGCAACACTGCTGCTTAAATGCATTCCTGTCCTCTTTTATATCCTCTTTCAAGCAGCGAGATTTTTTATTTAATGATACCCTCAACACCCTCCATACTGAATTTACCATTCTCTGAAATTGCTTTGCTATTTTACTCAGATGTGTTAGAGACAATAGAATGTACTGTTTAAGAACTTCCATCTCTCTGACCATCATCCCCACTTCTTTGCCTCTCTTTTCACTGTTTAGTGCAACGTGACTCCAAGACAGAAGGCTAAAACAAAGCTTTGAAATTATTATAAAACCTCTATATCCAATAAAACACTGTTCTAAACAGCACACACAAATGGATAGATCCTGAAACAAACTAAAGCATGTTAAATTACTCAAATTAGGTATTACCTTCAGTCTTGCTTCTGAAAAAGGCCACAAATTGAAGTTGTAAAATAACTTGAGAAACCAGATGCCATCATCTACAAGCACACCTTTATTAGAATAGGTGAAGCTGCTCTAAGATGGCTGGACAACATATTTCTTTACTTTTGTTGCAACCAATTTCTGAACAATTCTTGAGGAAAAGGCACAAGATTTACATAGAAGCATAGAAAATAGGAACAGGAGTAGGCCTTTTGGCTGATACAGGGGGAGGCATGGTGGCTCAGTGGTTAGCGCTGCTGCCTCACAGCGCCAGGGACCCAGGTTCGACTCCACCTTTGGGAGACTGTCTGTGTGGATTTTGCATGTTCTCCTTGTGTCTGCAGGGGTTTCCTCTGGGTGCTCCAGTTTCCTCCCACAGTGCAAAGATGTGCAGGTTAGGTGGATTGGTCAAGCTAAATTGCCCATAGTGTTCAGGCCAGGTGGTTTAGCCACCTGAAACGTAGAGTTACAGGGATAGGTTAGGGTGTGGGTCTGGGTGGGATGCTCTCGGGAGTATAGGTGTTGACTTGATGGGCTGAATGGCCTGCTTCCACACTGTAGGGATTCTATGATTTAATGACAAATCTTACATAGTGCCCTGTTCCTGCTTTTGCACCATTCCCTTTAAGCCCCAAGATCTATATCTACCTTCTTGAATCTGAACCAAACTAAGTCTAATTTATTTTGGAACACTTGATCAGTGAAGGACCACAGAAGCATTAGCTGATGTTTAGGTGACTCACACTGATACAGTTAAAGATTGCTACCCTTGCTGTGTATCGATTTCTCAAATTTTTAATAGTGAAAACTTCCTCTGGTCATAATGCACATATCTTTCACAGAAACTGAAGGCTTTTAAAATAGCGTAACTAATTCTGATCAAGGTGAAGATAATTAAGTAATTTATTAGAAATACATGATAAAATGCAACATACAAGAAACATCCATGTGCAGAATATGAAAATGTTAATTTCAAGTATCAAGGGAATAAACATGGCTATGTGCAGAAATGGCTATCTTTACAAAAAATGTTTAGTGATTTTAATCAATCAATAAGTCTTATCTGAACATGTTTAAAAGTAATTAGGAAATCAATTGGCTTTAAACTAGGACCAAGTGTTACTTTGCTTCAATATGCTCATTGAGTTGTCTTTTTTCTTTCCAGTTATGGAACTTGTTTGTCAAAACTGCAAGTCAGACTTAATGAGATAGTAGGAACTGCAGATGCTGGAGAATCTGAGATAACAAGGTGTACAGCTGGATGAACACAGCAGGCCAAGCAGCATCTGAGGAGCAGGAAGGCTGACGTTTTGGGCCTGGACCCTTCAAAAAATTTCTGAAGAAGGGTGTAGGCCCGAAACGTCAGCCTTCCTGCTCCTCTGATGCTGCTTGGCCTGCTGTGTTCATCCAGCTGTACACCTTGTTATCTCAGTCATACTTAATGGTTTTCAACCTGTTAAAACTATAAATGGAACCCCAAAGGAAATTTAAATGGAATTGACAATTTTTTTTAAAATATGCAGTAAATTTTGATGTCTTTGAATGAACATAGTGAGGCATTTTACAGGATACTGAACACATTTTGAATTGAATTCTTGTTGGTACAAATTTCTGGCAAACATGCAATTAAACTGTCTAAAAATAACATAACAGCAGTCTTTCTAGCCATTTATATTATAGGGTCAGTCAACTGCTACTGTCATTCCTTGATGATCTGCTTTCTAACCTCATCCCCTTGACTATACCTTGAACATGACGAGTTTTGATGCAGTCACATCCATTCTATTTGTACAGTCAACATTTCAGAAGCTTTCAAATTTTGCATATGTTCTGTAGTTCCTGCTAAAGAAGCGTCAAAGTACAGCCCAGCATTATCACAGACAGGTGTAAAACAGCGTGGGAAGCATGCCAATCAAAAGATCCATGCAACTTCTAATCATAGCATGAAATGGAACAGAACAGGCTATCAAGATTACTTAAGGCCTACAGAACACAAAACACTCTTACTGCTTTAGTCCAAATTTGCAACCATAAAAATTCAGGAAAAGTTACATGAAGGGAAAAAGAACAAAAGTAGGAAAGGAGAAGTGGAAAAGGAAGATGAGACGAACCACTTTTCATAGCCAACCTATTAACGAAAGGACCATATAGCTAATTAAGTACATTTGATTATTGTATTGTTGAAAAGACATATGGTGCTGAATTTTATCATCATGCATTCATAAAGGAGAAACATAACACCACTTTTTAAACAATCTAAACAATTTATATTGCGGGAGAAAATGGGTGCTGTTTGGCTACAGGATGCTAAAAAGCAACAACAGGGAACTAATTATAGGCTCCACAAGCAATTCAATAATAGCACAAGCTTTGAAACATTCCTTCTTTGTCAAAAAGGAGTCCCTTTGTATGAATCTCTTTTGCTTTTAGCAAGCATTAACGAGCCACATTACAAGCTTGACTGATTATTTAAATCAGTTGTTAGTATAGTATATTAGCACATTCAAGCTTCTTCAGTAAGTGCTGGCCAGTGCTAACAGTCATGATTACTGTCAATAAATAGCAGCCTATTCAATCATTAGCTAACTATTGAAGATGTTGTCAACAGTGCTATTAAGCTGCACTTTCTCCCAACCTCCCAATTCTCAGATTTACTACTAATTCTGGCAACTTTATGAAGATTCCTCTTTTAATCTTATACAATCTTGATCTTCCTTTGTCAGCACAATTACTGATCTTGTTTGAGTTTTTACATCTCGAAAAAATGTATAGTAGCTATAAACCATAAGTTCTTCAAAAACTATCCATTATTGATGCATGGTCATGCCTTCTAACGTATTTTCCCAATCCAGCTCAGCCTCATGCTTTCATAATTTCCCTCATTCAAATTAAACACCCTTGCTTCAGATTGAACTACCTCACTTTCCAATAAAATGAAATTCTATTATATTGTAGTCACTGATCCTTAAAAGATTGCTCTATAACAAGATTATTAATTAGCTCTTTCTCAATACATATTGCAAGATCTAAATAAGTCTGTTCCCTTGTCAGATTCTCAACACAGTGCTGTAGAAAGCCATCCATAACACATTCCAGAAACCTGTCTTCCACAACTTTAGTACTCATTTGGTTTACCAAGTCCACATGCAGATTGAAATCACTCATGATTAGTGTTGTCCATGCTACATGCGTCTCATCTCCTGGTTAGTACCATAATCCATCCTACCACTACTATTTAGTGGCATATAAATAACTTCAACCAATGTTTGCTGCCCCTTGCTGTTTCCCAGCTCCCCCAAAACCAGATTCCACACATTGTTATTCCAATCCAAGACCTTGCCTTGCTAATGTACTGATCCCAACCAACCCTTATTATCAGAGCAACCTCCATTGCTATTTCTTTCTCATCTCTCGTTCCTAAACATCAAATGTCCATGAATATTCAGTACCCAGTCCTGGTCACCATGTTTCTGTAAACTTGCAGAAACAGTTATTTTAAATATAAATTAATGGCCATTTAGGAAAATGTTGGTTAATTCGGGAGAACCAGTACTGATTTCTTAATGG
>NW_025978953.1:0-6290 GCF_021869965.1 Rhincodon typus | reverse complement strand
CATGCATGCACACTCTCCACATGCACACACGCACAGTATCCACATGCTTGCATGCACACTCTCCACACGCACTCACACTCTTGACACACACGCATGCATGCTCTCCACATGCATGCACACTTTCTACATACATGCACATACACACACACCTGCACGCTTTCCATATGCACACATACATGCACACTCTCCACACACACGCACACACGCAAGCAGACACACTCTCTACACTTGCGCTCTCTGCAAACGCATGCATACCCCCCACACACATGCACGTTCTCCACACGCACGCATACACACATGCTTTCCACATGAAGGCGCATTCTTCATACACATGCTTGCACACTCCCCACACACAAGCACACACACACGAACACACACTCTCCACACATATGTACATACTCCACATGCATGCACACACATTCTCCACACACAAGCACACACGCATGTACACATGCACACTCCCCGCACACATGCTTTCCACATGAAGGCACACTCTCCACATGCACACACTAACACTCTCCACACATAAGCAGACATGCGCACTCTCTACACATGCAGACACACTCTCCACAAACAAGCACACACACTCACTCTCCACATGCACATATGCAAGCAAACACACTCTCCACACACACGCACGCAGGCATGCTCTCTGCACACACGCATGCAAGCATGCACAAACGTTCTCTGCACACATGCATGCAAGCACACACACATGCATGCATGTACACTCTCCACACACATGCACGCACGCAGTCTCCTACACATGCACGCTCTACATACACTTTCAGCACACACGCACGCACACATGCATGCACCCACACTCTCCATGCGCACACATGCATGCACACTCTCCACATACACGCACAGTTGCACACTCTTGACACACATGCACACTGTCCTCACAAATGCACACATGTGCATTCTGCACACACACACATGCACGCAGACACACACACACATGCACACATACACAGTGTCCACATACACACATGCACGCGCGTACATATGCACTCTCTCCACACACATACATGCATGCAGGCACACCCTCCACATACACGCACACATAAACACACCCTCTCCACACACACATGCTCGCAAGCATACAAACCACACACACATATGCATACACACACATTCTCCACACACATGTAAATGCATTGCCATACACATGCATGCACAGTCTCCACACACATGCCCACACACTCTCCACACACACACGCACACATGCACACTCACCCGATGCATGCATGCAAGCACATGCTCCACACGCACACACTCATGTATACTGTCCAGATGCATGCATGCACACTCTCCACAAGCATGCCTGCAAACATGACGCACACCCTCCACACACAGACATGCATGCATGCAAACACACTCTCCACACAAACTCACACACACACTCACGCAAGCATGCACGAACACTCACCACACACACATGCACACACATTCATGCACACATGCACACTGTCCACACACAAGCACTCATGCACGCACGCACATCTCCACACACACGGACACATGCAGACTGTGTGCACACACTCTCCACACATCCATGCCAGCACACACACACCACCCACACTCACATGCATGCATGTACACTCTCCACAAACGTGCATGCACACTGCCCACACACATGCATGCACAGTCAGCACGCACACACACATGCACACTATCCACACACACAATCACACGCACACTCTCCACGCATGCACACACACCTCACACATGCATGCACATGCACTGTACACATATGCACGCAGTCTCCACACACACACAGTCTCCACATACAGACTTGCACACATGTACACTCTCCACACACACGCTTGCACACACGCACATTCTGCACACACATGTTCATGTACACTCTCCACAAACACAGACGCGCACACTCTCCACACTTGCACACACTCACACACAACACACATGCATGCACGTACATACACTCTCCACATACATGCACACGCAATATCCACACACATGCACACTCTGCACACGCATGCATGCACGCATGCACACTCCCCACATGTATGCACGCACACTGTCAACACATACACACATGCATACTGTCCGCACACATGCATGCACACATGAACACTCTCCTCACACACGCATGCACGCTCACTCTCCACATGCACACATGCAAGCAAACACACTCTCCACACACACACAAACACATACACTCTCTGCACACATGCGTGCATGCATGCACACACTCTGCGCACACGCATGCAAGCATGCATGAACATTCTCCGCACACATGCACGCATGCACACACACTCTCCACACACATACACACGCATGAATGCACACTCTAGACACAGGCATGTACGCTTTCCACACACATGCACGCTCTACACACACTCTCAGCACACATGCACACATGCATGCACCCACACTGTCCACAAACATGCACACACACTCTCCATGCGCACGCATGCATGCACACAGTCCTCACAAATGCACACAAATGCACTCTGCACACATACAAGCTCTCCACACACAAGATGCATGCATACATGCACACTGTCCACACAAATGTGCTCACGCACACACACATTCACACCATCCACACACACACGCGCATGCAGACACACTCTCCACACACATGCACTCACACTTGCAGACTGTCCACACACAATCTCCACACATGCACGCACGCACACACACACGTGCATGCACGCGCACTCTCCACAAATGTGCATGCACACTGTCGACACACATGCACACACAGTCTCCACACACACGCATGCACACTCTCCCCACACACACTCGCACACACACACTTTCCATGCATGCACACACACCACACACACACGCATGCACGCGCACCGTCCACACACATGCACGCACAGTCTCCACACACACGCACGCACTCTGAACACACACATGCATGCACATTCTCCACATGCACACTTGCATGCACAAACACATTCCCCACACGCACACATTCCTCACACACATGCACACACACTCTCCATATATATGTTCACATACACTGTCCACACACACTCTCCACACATGCACGCACACAACAAACATGGATGCACGCATGCACACTGTCCACACACATGCATGCGCACTGTCCACCCACATGCAGGCACACTGTCCACACGCACACACACACATGCACGCATGCACACTCTCCACAAATGTGGACACACACTGTCCAAACATGCACGCATAGTCTCCACACACACACATGCATACTCGCACACATACTCTCCACACATGCACACACAGTCAACACACATGCATGCACACATGCACACTCTGCATATGCACACAAACTCTCCACACACACGTGCACACTCTCCACACACATGCATGCGCACTGTCCACACACATGCACGCGCACTGTCCACACACATGCACTCATAGTCTCCATGCACATTCACACCATCCACACACACACGCATGCACACATGCACACACACACACATTCTCCACAAATGTGCACGCACACTGAACACACACATGCACGCTCACATGCACAAACACTGTACACATACATACATACTCTCCACACACACACACACATACTCTTCATACACATGTTCACGTACACTCTCCACACACACAGACGCTTGCACACACACTCTCCACACATGCACTCACACATGCACACACACAAGCATGCATGCACACTGTCCACACACAGTCTCCACGCACACATTCACACCATCCACACACATCCACGCATGCAGGCACACTCTCCACACACATGCACACAAGAAAATTGTCCACACATACTCTCCACACACACACGCACACATGCAAACTCTCCACAACTGTGCATGCACACTGATCACACACATGTACACTCATATGTACACTCACCACACACACGCATGCACACTCTGCACACACTCACATGCATGCACACACGCTGTCCACATGCACACACTCTCCACACACATGCACACACAGACACATGCATGTGCTCTCTCCACACATGCACGCACACATGCACATACGCAACAAAAATGCATGCACACTCTCCACACACATGCATGTGCACTGTCTCCACACACATGTACACATATTTTCCACATGCACATACATGCACGCACACTCTCCACACACACACACGCATGCAAACACTCTCCATATACATGCATGCATACTCTCCAGAAACATGCTTGCACACACGCAGTCTCCACACACATGCATACACAGACACTTGCATGTGCTCTCTCCACACATGCACGCACACATGCACATACACAAACATGCATGCACACTCTCCACACACATGCATGTGCACTGTCCACACACGTGCACGCACAGTCTCCATACACATATTCTCCACATGCACATACACGCATGCACACTCTCCACACACACACACACGCATGCCAACACTCTGTCCACATGCACGCACACTCTCCACACACACACTCCCCACACACGCACACATGCACGCATACTCAGCACACTCACGCATGTGGATAGTGTGCATGCGTGCGTATGCTGAGTATGCATGCATGTGTGCATGTGTGAGGAGTGTGAGTGCGTGTGTGTGGAGAGTGTGCGTGCACGTGTATGGACAGTGCACATGCATGTGTGTGGAGAGTGTGCATGCGTGCATGCATGTTTGTTGTATATGTGCATGTGTGCGTGCATGTGTGGTGAAAGCACATGCAAGAGTCTGTGTGTGGACAGTGTGTGCATGTGTGTGGAGACTGTGTGTGTGCGTGTGTGCAAGCATGTGTCTGGAGAGTGTGCATGCATGCGTGTGTGTGGAGAGTGTGTGCGTGCATGCATGTGAGCGTGTACAGAGTGTGCATGCGTGTGTGTGGTGAGTGTACATGTGTGTGTTCAGTGTGCGTGCACATTTGTGGAGAGTTTGCATGTGTGTGTGTGGAGAGTGTATGTGGACAATCTTCTTGTGTGCGTGCGTGTGTGTGTGTGTGGATGGTGTGAATGTGTGCGTGGAGACTGTGCGTGCATGTGTGTGGACAGTGTGCATGCATGCATACTTGTGCGTGTGCATGTGTGAGTGCATGTGTGGAGAGTGCATGTGCAAGCGTCTGTGTGTGTGCACACACGCATCCAAGCACACTGTCCACATGCACGCACACTCTCCACATGCATGCATGCACAGTCTCCACATGTGCGATCACATGCAGGCACACATGCACACAATCCACACACACGCATGCACATTCTCCACACACATGCAGGCACACATGCACACCATCCACACACACTCTCCACACATGCATGTATGCACACACACACACCACACACACACATGCATGCATGCACACTCTCCACAAATGTGCATGCACACGGTCGACACACATGCACGCATAGTCTCCACACACATGCATGCACACTCCCCCACACACACACACACACACACACACACGCAGGCAGGCACAAACACTCTCCGCACACAAGCACGCATGCACACTCTCCACACACATGTTCATTTACACTCTCCAAACATACAGACACTTGCATGCGTTCTTTCCACACATGCACACACAAAAAAATATGCATGCACGCACACACACTCTCCACACACATTCATGCACACATGCACACTGTCCACATACACACACACTCGCATGCAAGCACTCTGTCCACATGCACGCACACTCTCCACACACATGCATGCACACTCAGCACGTGCACACATGCACACTATCTACACGCACACAAGCATGCGAGCACACTCTCCACATGCACACACACTCTCCACATGAATCCATGCACAGTCTCCACATGTGCACACACATGCAGGCACGCATGCACACTCTCCACCCACATGCACAATTGCAGGCACACATGTACACTGTCCACACGTACGCATGCATGAATGCACACATGGGCACTCTCCACACACACACACACGCAGGAATACAGGCACACTCTCCACACACACGCAAGCACACACATCATCTACACTCACGCGCGCACACACACACACACACACACACACACACACACACTCTCCACATGAATGCAAGCACACTCTCCACATGCACACACACATGCATGCACACTGGCCGCACACAGACACACACATATGCGCACACACACACACTCTCCACACATATGAAGATGCACTGTCTACACACATGCATGCACACTCACCACACACACACATGCACACTCACCACACACACACATGCAAACACTCCGCGCGCGCGCGCACACACACACACACACGGATGTAGGTACACTCTCCACACACAAACACACACACATGCAAACACACTCTCCACTCCAACACACACACACACACACACACACACACAGTCTTCACACACGCATGC
>NW_025978952.1:0-6290 GCF_021869965.1 Rhincodon typus | reverse complement strand
CCTCCCATTCCTCAGACGACATGTCCATCCTGGGCCTCCTGCAGTGCCACAACGATGCCACCCGAAGGTTGCAGGAACAGCAACTCATATTCCGCTTGGGAACCCTGCAGCCCAATGGTATCAATGTGGATTTCACAAGTTTCAAAATCTCCCCTCCCCCCACCGCATCCCAAAACCAGTCCAGCTCGTCCCTGCCTCCCTAACCTGTTCTTCCTCCCACCTATCCCCTCCTCCCACCTCAAGCCGCACCTCCATCTCCTACCGACCAACCTCATCCCGCCCCCTTGACCTGTCCGTCCTCCCTGGACTGACCTATTCCCTTCCTAACTCCCTACCTACACTCACCTTTACTGGCTCCATCCCCGCCTCTTCGACCTGTTTGTTTCCTCTCCACCTATCCTCTCCTCTATCCCTCTTCTATCCGCCTCCCACTCTCTCCCTATTTATTTCAAAACCCCCTTCCCCTCCCCATTTTCTGATGAAGGGTCTAGGCCCGAAACGTCAGTCTCTCTGCTCCTATGATGCTGCTTGGCCTGCTGTGTTCATCTAGCCCTGCACCTTGTTGTCTAGTATTTGAACAATCCCTCCTTTGAAGACAGCCCATTTTTCAATTGCAGTTTTTCCTACCAACTCCTGTCTATCTGGCCTAGTTCCATTCCTGCTCTCCCTCAGTCACTTTTTTTCTGGTTTATTCATTATCATTTCTACTGTAATCTGAAACATTATAAAAACAATCTCTGTCCCATAAATGATCTCCCCCATTTACACATGATTCATTTGGCCCAAACATTCTCGAAAACCAGGTCTCATTGTGCCTCCTTTCCAGTGGACTGGGTGTATATTGCTATAGTCAAGAGCAATTGGGGATGACCACATTTTCTGTTTGAATTAAAAAAAAGAGAAAATTCTCCTTAATTCAATCAAAGAATATTTGTCCCTCTCTGCCCTTAACATTGCCAGTATCCCAATCTATATCCAGTTCATTAAAGCCCCTCACTATAACAATACTATAATACTTGCATTCGCCGTAATTCCCTTAATTCCCTTGCAGATTTGTTCCTGCAAATCTGTATCCCTTCCACTAGTTGGTGGTCTGTAGATTACACTGAGCAATGTAATTCCACACTTGTTCCTTTGCTGTAGCTAAATAGTTTCTGTCCTTCAACCCTCTGAGACATCCTCTTTCTCCAGCAATGCAAGTCTCGCCTTAACCATTACTGCCAGCCTTCCTCCCCTGCTTCCTTTCCTGAACAGCCTGTAACTAGGAATATTTAACACAGAGATAACACAGTGTGGAGCTGGAGGAACACAGCAGGCCAGGCAGCATCAGAGGAGCAGGAAAGCTGATGTTTCAGGTCAGGACCCTTCTTCAGAAATGGGGAAGGGGGAAGGGAGCTCAGACATAAATACAGACAGGAGAGGTGGGGCTGGGGAAGGTAGGTGGGATGGTGACAGGTGAGTGCAGGTAGGGAGTAGTGGGAATTGGTCAGTGAGGTGGGAGAGAAGATGGACAGGTTGTGTCAGGTCAAGGAGGCGGGGATGAGAGGGAGGGTTGGTCATGAGATGATGCCGGGGTGGGGAGATTTTGAAACTGGTAAAATCCACATTGAGACCATTGGGTTGTAGGCTATCAAGGCGGAATATGAGGTGCTGCTCCTCCAATTTCTGGCTGGTGCCATTGTGACACTGGAGGAGGCCCAGGATGGACAAGTCGCCCAGGGAGCAGAAGGGGGAGTTGAAATGGTTCGCAAACAGAAGCTGTTGTCATTTGTCGCAAACAGAGTGTAGATGCTCTACAAAGCGGTCTCCGAGTCTCCGCTTGGTTTCCCCGATGTAAAGGAGGCCACATTGGGAACAGCGGATACAATAAGCCACATTAGCGGATGTGCAGGTGAACATCTGTCTGATGTGGAAGGTTTGTTTCGTTCCTTGAATGGAGGTGAGGGGGGAGGTGTAGGGGCAGGTGTAGCACTTTCTGCAGTTGCAGGGAAAGGTGCCGGGGGTAGTGGGGCTAGTGGTGAGTGTGGAACAGATGAGGAAGTCACGGAGAGAGCAGTCCCTACGAAAGGCAGATAGGGGTTGGGAGGGAAATATATCTTTGGTTGTGGGGTCAGATCGTAGGTGGCGGAAGTGACGGAGAATGATAAGTTGGATAAGATAGTTAGTGGGGTGATACGTGAGGACAAGGGGGATTCTGTCTTTGTTTTTGTTGCGGGGAGGGGATGTGAGGGCAGAGATGCGGGAAACACAAGAGATGCAGTCGAGAGTGTTTTCAACCACCAAAAGGGGGAACTTGTGGTTCTTGAAATAAGAGGACATCTGGGATGTTCGGGAGTGGAACGCCCCATCTTAGGAGCAGAGGAATTGGGAGTGCGGGATCGCATTCTTGCAGGAAGGTGGGTGAGAGGAGGTGTAGTCTAGGTAGCTGTGGGAGTTGATGGGCTTGAAATAGATGTTGGTTTAAAGGCGGTCACCAGAGATGGAGACAGAGAGGTCCAGGAAGGAGAGGGAGGTATCGGAGATGGTCCGGGTGAACTTGAGGTTGGGGTGGAAGGTGTTAGTAAAGTTGATGAACTGCTCAATCTCCTCGTGGGAGCACAAACAGCCTCGATACAGTCATCGATGTAGCAGAGGAAGAGGTGGGGGATGGGGCCAGTGTAGCTGTGGAAGAGGGATTGTTCCACATATCTTATGAAGAGGCAGGCATTGCTTCGGCCCAAGTGGGTTCCCATTGCCACCTCCTTAGCCTGTAGGAAGTGGGGCTCTTTCACACTCATGCTCCTCTTCCTTCAGCCAGATCTCTCAATATCTCTCAATATCATGATTCCACATGGCAATCTGTGCTTGTAACTCCCTAAATCTTATTTACAACACTCGTTGTACTTAGATCCGTGCAGTACAACCTTGATTTAGAAACTTTTAATTTTTCCCTTACTCTGACTCCAGTTATTAACTTACTATTTATTCTCCATTCTCATGTTGTCTGTCCCTCCCAAAATTTTTTGCATCCTAACATTATTTTCTTATAGTCTATCCTGGTTTAAACCCTCTCCACCAGTACTAGCAAAATGCCATCCAGTGAACTCAATCCTGGCCCAGTTCAGGTGCTAATTAGTTGCTGTGTTTCCTACATTCCAACAGTGACAACGCTTCAAAAATACTTTTCTGGCAGTAAAATACTTTGTGGCAGCCGGTGGTCATGAAAATTGTCATAAACTGCAAGAGATTCTTCTTTCAAAATAATTTACTTTTCCTCTTCAAAAAAAAAGTTTTTGCAATAAATAGGAAATGCTTTCAAGTCCCAAAACACTGATATCTTGAAACTGTGAACCTTCTAATTAATAACTCATGCAACAGGGTCAATTAGCTAATAGAGTGCATCACGTTCTGTCATATTCAGACGTCATGAGTTAGCATCAGAACTATTGTGCAAATATCTGTGACTTTTCTCAAAATGTTCACACCTAAATTCATTTTTCTCCTCTACTTGCCAATGCACTGTGATTGAAAAATAATCCCATCTGCTGCCAACAGATTCTGAGAATGGTCACGATCCCCTCTTTTCATTTAAACCAATGGTAACACTTCTGTAAACTATTTTTCTTCTTAAGAATGTAGCTATCACACTTCAATTAAAATGAGTTAACCAGAGCAAAAACGAAGGGTAGCCAATTCCAAGAGATTCTTGAGTGAAAAAGGAATGGAGTTTTATTACCTGTGCTGTAACCAGTCCATGGGTGAGAGTCCCCAGTGTGTTACAATTCTGGAAAGGGATACCCCTAAAATGGTTACACTTTCAGGGAAGAGGGCATAAACAAAAGAACAAAACAAAAACAACATGATGACAGTCAGCTAGGCAATTATATTTGCTCCTTCCATCTCTACTGAAAGTAAACATGTATCCATTTTTCATTTCTTTTTTGTGAATAGAAATGAAGAAAAAGGCACAAGAGTAGGCCATTTGGCCCTACAAGCCTGTCCCACCATTCAATATGATCATTGTTGATTATGCAATTTCAGTATCCAACTCCCACTTTCTCTCCATACCCCTTGATTGCTTTAGCCGCAAGGGCTAGTTCAGTTCCCTCTTGAATGTATCTACCGAACCACAGCCTTCTATGGTTGAGAATTCCACAGGTTCACAACTCTCTTAGTGAAGAAATCTCAGTCCTGAATAGCTTATCCCTTATTCTTAGACTGTAATCCCTACTTATGGACTTCCCCAACATCGGGAATATCCTTCCCACATCTAGCCTGTCCAATCCCATCAGATTTTATATGTCTTAGGCCAGGGCAAGCTGATATTGGGCAGGGTGAAATGTGAGCAGACCAGGACCCCACTCAAACTTAAAATGCTTAGATTGTCCCCTTCCCCTCATCTCACCTCCCCTCCCCTCCAGGTAAATGCCCAGGCCACCTATTTAGAAGATCCTGGCATAATGGAGATGGGCACAGGGGAAATAGGTGGAATGCTCTTCCAATTTCTTTTTTTGGGCATTACCACCTAATTTCCTCTGGGTGGTTGGGTGACCCAAAAATCTCCTCCCAGATACCTACTTCCAAACTCACATATGTGACCTCTATGGTTTAAGAATTGAAAGAGACAAAACACTCAACAGTAGTAAGAGGACATATTATGACAACTGAGGATACTCACTTACTGTTTTTACAGTGTGAGTTGCATAATTCAAAACCAAAGCACTGCAATGATATACAGGCCGTTACCATAACTCCGTGGCAGTGATAATGTATTGTTGGTACATGGCCTAACGTTTTTATTGTAATTAAACAGTGCATGCTCTCAGCATGAACCACATCTCAGGAGATACAGTAATTATAAAAATGGTAAACTAATGCACATTTTACCTATTACAATTTTAGCATTCATTAGAGCACGGATGTTCAGAGAGCTGTCTCTAACTTTCACTTGACTACTCAGTTTATATATCTTGCTAAAGAGAGCACAGAATCAGCCCCCTGAGAATCACCAAGGCCAGTAGAGGGACATAATCCTCACAGAGATAAAGAGAGGCCTTGCTCAGGAAACTGTGAGGACAAGACAGGGACATAATCCTCAGAGAGATAAAGAGAGGCCTCGCTCAAAAAACTGTGAGGACAGGAGAGGGACATAATCCTCAAAGAAGGAGAGAGGAGCTTCGCTCAGGAAACTATGAGGACAGGAGAGTGACTAGCTATCACTGCCTCCCATCTGAAACCAACAGTCAATCAAAACCAATAGCCTATTAGAAAATTTGAGCTGCAATATCACAAGGAAGCAGGTAATTGATTGTCTGGTTAGTATTTCCCATTTGTCTTAATCAGATGAGTTCAATGAGGGTAATTAATTAATTGAAATAATAAGAGTAATAAATATTGGCAGGACGAGAGACATTAATTAATATAAAGTTAGTAGATTAACAAGTTAATTAAAAGGTGACAAAGGTGACAAACAAGGTGATGTATGGCAGGTGCAGTATGTGGGCGCTCATAGACACTTATGTCATCCACATCTGCATGAGCTTCAGCTCAGTGCTACTGGGCTTAAGGCTGAGCTGCAGGCACCAGGATACATCAAGGAGAGGTTAAATTACCCGGATGCTCTGTTTAAGAAGTCATCACACCTATTTGGCTAGTATCATCTGATTTGAGTCATAGTCAGACACAGGGAGAGGAATTTTATTGGGGCCTGAACAATGTGGGTTATGGTGAGAATTGAACAGAATCACATGAGAGCCCAGAATGGCTTGACATCAGGAACAACTTGCTGTATCATTTCGCTAAATTCCAGGCATCAGGGCAAGAGTCTCACTAGGCAGCAGCAAGTTACCTATTAAGGGGGATTATTGCTTGTTAATGACCTTATTAACTGTAGATCTCCCTTCATTAATATGCATCTTTCTATCTTACCATCTGCAAGCAAACTAGACACTGAGAGTTCTTGGTGTGGAAGTCAGAATGAGTACCTGGTGACCTCAGCTTGCTGAATGTTGTGAAGAACCTCCATGTTGGTCATAATTGTGTCAGGGCATGCTCCATGGGCACTGGAAAGACACAACTCATATCCACAGGCATTGGCATCCAACAACCTGTCCATGCAGGCAGCTAGATGAATGCACGTTGGAGCAAACACAGAATATTGGTTAAACTCCTCCATACTCTGATCCAGCTGACAGAGTGCCTCGGACCAACCTACCTGAAGTTCTAGTGCCTTCCTTTAATTTTGATGTCACTGCTGGCTGAGATCCAGGGATCATCTTCTGCCTGAGGCTGAGAATGCATCTGGCCTTCAA
>NW_025978951.1:0-6291 GCF_021869965.1 Rhincodon typus | reverse complement strand
ACAGCAGGCCAAGCAGCATCAGAGGAGCAGGAAAGCTGACGTTTCGGATCTGGACCCTTCTTCAGAAATTTCTGAATTACTCTCCCTGAGAACTATCTGCACAGCTATCTCCCCAAAACCTACCGACACAGTCCTGTTCCGTACCAGGGGACCAGCAGATCTGATGACCGACAACCTCCGAAAACCACGAACATGGCTGACAGGGCCTCAGACACATTCTGAGGTGAAAGCCGGCTCAAAAACCACCACAAAGTAAGAAAACCCAAGTTCTCAAACCAGACTGAACACCGTTCGAAGTCTTCAGTGAAAAACTGGCTACAGCAAATGGGAACAGCCAGCTGTATTTCAAAATCGTGTTTATCCCCAGTGATGAGCCTATTTCCTTGAGACCCAAAGTGTCCAAACTAGCTAACATGAAGGGGAAGGTGAGGTGTTGACAGTGCAGGGAACCCCAAGGTCAGGAATTCTGATTAAAATGTCTGTGTTTGAACATACTGTTTAGTTTCTAATAGTGATTAGCCTGTGTTAAGTTAATAACTGATAGTGTTAGTTTCACTGTTTTGAATTTGCCTTTTTTTATCTCTTGTATTTTATTCACCTTTGTTTTATTTTCCTGCATATTTTGCCGTTTTTATTTCTTGTGATATATTCACCTTTGCATTTAATAAACGCAGAGATTCTTTGTCCTGAAACATCTGTCTACTGCCTTCTTCACTTTACATTCCTAAATTAAGTCTAGTGTCAGAACCAGGGAACTGGGGGTGATTCAAACCACTTGAAAATCAACAGATTACTGATCACAAACCAGAATCCCTACAGCCTACACCCTCGAATTCTACAAAAGATAGTTGTGGAGATAATAAACATGCTAACTATGATTTTCCAAAATTCCTTACATTCGGAATCAGTACCAGCACTTTGCAAGTTTGCAAATGTAACGTAACTGTTCAAGAAAGAAGGAAGAGACAATGAACTACAGTGCAGCTTGCTTTTAATAATTAAGAAAGTTCAGGAATCTATTATTAAGGATAGTTGCTTGGTGGTGTAATTCTTGAGGGTTGCGGAAAGAGGTGATGTACTGTTGAAGATTTCATGCAGTATGAATTGTTGTTCCCCTTGTGATTTGGTTTCCTTGTCGTTCTATTCTGAAGAATGCAAAATGAGAAGTTTCAACAGCATGCTTCTCAATTTGTGCAATATTATTAAGGAAGTCTTAACGTTGCACTTATAAAACATAGTATGATTAATACAAGTCAACAAAAAGGAAATCTGCTTGTCAAAATTATTGGAGTTTTTTGAGGATGGAACTGGTAGAGTAGATAAAGGGAACAAACAGATAAAGCATACCTGGATTTTCAAAAGACATTCAGTAATATGCCACATGGAAAGTTAATACAGAGTATAAGGATTCCTGGAGTTAGGGATGTTAGTTGAGCATGGCAAGAGGATTGGTTAACAGACAGAAAGCAAAAGAGAAGGGGCATTTTTAAATTGGCAGGCTGTGACCAGTGGGGAGCTGCAAAATTATTGGCAGGGCATAACCTATTTACAATTTATATTATTGATTTAGACAAAGAGACTGAGAGCAATGAATCTAATTTTTCTGCTGATACAAAGCTAGATGGGAATAAAAATTGTGAGGAGTTTACAGTAAAGCTGAAAAGAGCTATTCACAATATAAAGTGAAGGGTGAAACAAGACGGTAGATGGAATAGGATATCGGAAAGAATGAAGTTATTTTCTTCATTCATGAGAGTAAAAAGCAGAATATTTTGGAAAGGCATGGAATTTGTAAATGCTGAAGGTCGCAGAGATTTTGGTGTGCCAGTACAAGGAAGACAGAAAGCTAAGATGCAGATTCAGCCAGTAATTGGAAAGGCAAGTGACATGTTGGCCTTTTTGCAAGGGATTGAAGTATAGAAATGGAGGAGTCTTGTGAGAATCACACAGGGTTTTGGTGAGACCATACGCAGAATACAGGGCATAATTTTATAATGTACTTGCATTGCAGATGAAGGTTCCTTTGGGTTGGCGGGATAAGAGATCTGTCTTATGAGGAGTGGCTGAGTAAAATGGGACCTATACTTTCTGGGGTTTCAAAGAATAAAAGGTGATCTCATTGAAATCTAAAAGATTCAAAAGGAACTTGACATTCTAGTGACTGAAAGATTACTTTCCCAGCTTGGGGAATCTGGAATACAGGCCTCAGGATAAATAGTAATTATTTAGGACTGAGATTAGGAGAAAACATGTTGCTTTGAGGGTTACAAATCTTTGGAATTCTTTATCCCAGAGGAAAGTGGATAATTCATCATTGAAAACATTTGAAACTGGTATAAATTTCTGCTCTGTCAGGAAATCAAGGGGAAAATGGACTAGGCGAAAAACTGGAATTCAAGTCCAAGATAAGCCCTGGTTGAACTGAACGGTAGAGCAAGGTTGAGAAAAGACAGAAGAATGACTCATTCAGCCATTCAGAGAGCTGATGCAGACATGAAGGGCCAAATGTCTCCATCTGCATCATAAACATTCTATGTGGTCTATTCTGGAGTCTTTTTTCTTGTAAACATCATCCTTTGAATGAATAAATGGAAAAATAAAATCTCCACTGTTGGCCTTGAGAAAATAAAAAAAATTGTCAGTTTGCAGATTCTTTGATAAGATAGGCTAGTGAGTCTTGCTGTTTCAGCATCTGAGGAGGAGCAACTCCAAGTAGAAAATTCCCAGCCATGAATTTTAGTTTTATATAAATTCCACAAAATGAATCATTCCTATGTAATGCATGTACATAATTGAGGCACTTCCATATCGGCTAAGAAAATTCACCTGTCAACATTGGGATGTGACTGCTGGTTTACTTTTGGTGTTGTGCTTTTGCAGCATCATGATAACTAAAATAGCCACATTTACAGGGATTTCAAGGACTTGCTGTGGCTTTGCACATTGGCTAGAAAGTTAGCTGCGACGCTATCTCAGTGTCTGGAATCCATGGTTGCATTTTCAAATCCTCAGACAGTGAACAGTTTAGGGTTAACATGATGGGGGTTCTGCTCCTTTCAGAAATGAGCTTCATGAGCTACTGACCAATGAAAGGGCTCTTCAGTTCGAACACTGCTGCTGGAGTTGGTGGCCATTACTATGACTGTAGCGGACTTGGACCAACAAAGATGGATGACTCCCTAGAATTAGAGTAAGCTTGTAAATTTCAGCTAAGGTCATAATTTGATCTTGAAAACAGGTAGGCTCTTTCAGTTGTGCTAGAGTTTTCAAAAAATGATAAAAAGACTGAAGTAAAGTCTGTATCTGAATGTGCACAGTGTTTGTAACAAAACAGATGAATTGTCAGTTCAGATAGAAATAGATATAGCAGGAGAAAATAACATGGGGACTGACTATCTTTCCCCTTTCAAGCAAAAGCCACCTCTTGTAGATTGTTTTTTCTGTTTTGCTCTTCCAGGAATATACAAAAAAAGGTTAAAAACTGACTGCAACCCTCATTCTTTGTGTGCTAATGGAAGATGGTGTATTAGTGGAAGAAGGTATATCAGCCTGGGTTTTTGCAGTAGCACAGTCAATACCCCTATATTGTAGGTAAAAGGATGTTCTTTCCCTGAGTGTTAGAAACAAGCTAGCTAACAAGCCTGTGAAAGGTAAACAGGAACAAAGGATTTCAGCTGTTACGACATACTTGGGAAAGTGCATTGATTCTCAGGTTACGCTCTTAAGGATTGCCATAAAAGTTAATGATCTAATCAAAGCATGCAATATCCTCAATTTGCCTGCCTGTTGGATTCAAGGGAGCAGAAAACACTGACCAAGTTCCTGTACTTGACAAAAACTGCTGCTAATTGTAAATAAATAAATTCTAATCGGGGGAGCACGGTGGCTCAGTGATTTAGCACTGCTGCCTCACAGCTCTAGGGACCTGGGTTTGATTCCAGCCTCAGGCAGCTGTCTGTGTGGAGTTTGTACATTCTCCCCGTGTCTGCGTGGGTTTCCTCCAGGTGCTCCGGTTTCCTCCCACAGTCCAAAGATGTGCAGGTTAGGTGGATTGGCCATGCTAAATTGACCATAGGGATGTGTAGATTAGGTGGGTTATAGGGGGATGGGTCTGGGTGGGATGCTCTGAGGTTCAGTGTGGACTTGTTGGGCCGAAGGGCCTGTTTCCACACTGTAGGGATTCTATAAAATGAACTACCAATATATGGCTCAACTGGTTAAAACTCTAACCACCTTTTAGTACCTCTACACAGACAGACACTGACAGAAAAAAAAGCATTGTCTTTATGGGTTATAGAGTCATACAGCATGGAAACAGACCCTTCGATCCAACCAGTCCACGCTGACCATATTCACAAACTAAACTAGTCCCATTTGCCTGCACTTGGCCCATATCCCCTCAAACCTTTAATATTAATTCACTTATCCAGATGTCTTTTAAACACTGCAACTGCACCTGCTTCCACCACTTTCTCCCAAAGTTCATTCCACACATGAACCACTGTGTAAAAAAGTTGCCTCTCAAGTCCTTTTTAAATCTTTTCCCTCTCACCTTAAAAATATACCTCCTAGTTTTGAACTCCCCCACCTTTGGAAAAAGACCCTTGCTATTCACCTTAAATAACAAGGTGTAGAGCTGGATGAACACAGCAGGCCAGGTAGCATCAGAGGAGCAGGAAAGTTGACATTTCGGGTTGGGACCCTTCTTCAGAAATGGGGGAGGGGAAGGGGGCTCTGAAATAAATAGAGAGAGGGGGAGGCAATGATGGATGGAAGGCAGATAGAGGAGCAGATAGGTGGAGAGAAGACGGACAGGTCAAGGAGGCGGGGATAAAGCCAGTACAGGTGGGTCTAGGTAGGGAGTTGGGATGGGGCTTGGTCAGTAGGGAGGGAGGGGTGAGTAAGTGGGAGGGAAGATGGACAGGTCAAGGAGGTGGGGATGAGGGTAGTAGGTAGGAAGTGGGGGTGGGACTTGGTCAGTGAGGTGGGAGGATTGGATAGGTGGAAGAATAGATGGACAGGCAACTGAATGGCATGCTGAGAAGGGTTCAGAGATAGTGAGCCAGGAAGCTTGCAGAATTCACTGCCAAATGGTTTAGAACAGACAGATACGCAAGCCATTTACCTTGATTGACTATGTTGAATAGGTGTTGATAAGACAATGCTGCAGGGTTTCAGGTGGAACAAGAGATTGGAGTTTTGGCAGAATTGTTTTTGAGACAGCCCAACTCAATCAATCAGGAAATTACAATATCCAATGCCGCCCTTTGTAACAGCTTTTCCTGGGATAGAAACTCATTTGACATGGAGTAATTTAATTATGTTAATTACATTGCTGTATCAAACTGGTGTAACTACATCGGTGGAATCTGCATGTCAGTTACCATGCCAAAATAGTAACCAATAATAAGACACTGTACTTGGTGTTGACCTGGAGAACTGTATTTAAAGGGGCCACTCAAATCAGAGGGTCTGTCACTCCAGGCACAACATCAGAACAAGGAGCAGGAACCTTGGGAGCAGGAAGAATAGCCTCTACTTGAGTTCAGCCGGCTATAACCAGGGTGGTTAAACTTCTTTGCCATTTTGAACTTAGTCATTGAAGAACTGTAAGTTTACTCGGGAAATTAGAAAGTAAGATGGGTTTTATAGAATTGCATGTGCATATCTTGGATTTCAACAATAATAAACTATGTCTCATGGTACACAACATCTCATTATTGTAAAATGAGCCCCAGCAGGTAAGCAAATAAATCACACACAAAACGTTTACATAGCTTGCAGGAAATAGTAGGTACAATTGTTTCACTTTCAGGTTTGCAAGATGTAGACAGGGATCAAGGCTTGTGTCTAATTTGCAATATATATCAATGACTTGGATGAAAGGATCAGATTGCTACATTTACTGATGGTATGACTACAGATAGGAAGCTATGTTGGAAAAGTTGTGAAGGAATTTTTAAAGGGACACAGGTACATTAAGTGGTTGGCCAAAAAGTTGGCAGATGGAACATAATGTGAGAAAATATGAGCTTATCTACTTTTGCAGGTATAACAGAACAGTAGTACGTATTTAACTGGAGAGAGATTACAGAGGTCTGCAGTACCAGAGGATCTGTATGTCCTGAATCACAAAATATTAATATGCGGGTATAGCAAGCGGTAGGGAGGCAAATGGAATGTTGTGACTGCAGATGCTGGAGAATCCGAGACAACAAGGTGCAGGGCTGGATGAACACAGCAGGCCAAGCAGCATCATAGGAGCAGAGAGGCTGACGTTTCGGGCCTAGA
>NW_025978950.1:0-6291 GCF_021869965.1 Rhincodon typus | reverse complement strand
TAATCTGTTTGCACATCAGGCAATTGCAGCTGACATTGCTGATGTGGACCTGTAACATGCAGTGAAGCGATTCTGACTGGTCCATGACATAATTCTGCTTCTAAAGATTAGTCAGTATTTTATATCTATGACTGTAAATGTTAACCATTGAAAGGCCATGGCAGTGAAGGCACTAAATCCTCATCTCTAGACTTCCAGGGTCGATCTCTGTTCATATCACCCTGGACACTGTTTGATTTCGCATTACAATCTCCCATTCTTCCACACACAATCGCCTCGGCTGTGCATCGGATTTGTCACATTGTCTTCGTTGTATGATGCACAGGCTATCCAATAATCTATTACATTGCAGTTTCTAATGCATGACTTTGCAGTTTAGGGGTTCGCCTCGTGGTCTTGAGTTGCATTCTTCTTGGGGAGTGAGAGAATTTTCACCACCTGCTGCAACCAACATCGGAAGGAGCTCTTTAAAGTCGTTCAAAATTATTTCTCATTAAATAGCGTTGACACCATGTCATTTCCTCACTCAGCCAGAAATGCGTTTGGAACATTAATTTCCTGTTTGTACTTCCAGGTACTTGAGGAAGATCTTTCGGGAGGATGGAAAGCAGCTGACATGAGCATTGTTCCAGTTAGGCAGAACAAAATGCAGAGTAACGGGGAAACAATGGGGGAGAAACACGGACAGGGGAGGGGCCAAATTCTTCCTTTCTTTATTGAAACCAGACATTGGTTTTGAAGTCTAAATTGGGATGATATAAGCCAGATGGGTGAAATCCTTGCTTTCTTGAGGTTGGTCTCTCCTGAGGCCGCTGTCACTCTTGAGGCAATGTGTCTGTGTGTTTCCCTCTGTGGGTGAAAATGAGGTTCAGTTCCCTGGGGGGGCGTGAACACAATTTTACCATCTCAAACCTCAGTCCCATTCTTTGTGTCGCTTGAGATTAAAACGTTACAGGGAAAAAAAAGTTTGAGATGAACGCTTGAAACGGCAGAGCACACAGGGCTGCAGGCTAAGTGCTGGAAAATGGGATGATGGGCCTCTTTCCCTGCTGTACAAACTCAGTAACTTGATTATTTTGTAGGAGAAACTTATCTACAGTGAAAAAAGGCCAAAAGCTGTGTCAGTAAGAAAATAAGCATGCTTTTCCACTGTCATCCCTGTGGTGTTGACAGGGACATGAGCAGCAATAGTTTGGTGGACACAAGGTGAACAACCAGCAAAGATAATCACCGTCACTGCGTCAGTTCAATGGTTCCCTCTTAGTGGAGCGGTGAATTTTACCTGCAAAGAAAACACATTTGTCATCAGGAGGCTGCTTCAGTGTCTCCTCTTTTTCTGCTGGATTCATCATGAAGTTCCTTTCTGCTGTTCCACAAGCACGTCTGCTTCTCCTTTTCTTCTATTCTCATCCCTTCATTCCCAGTTTGGCAGGAATAATGAGGTGAGGTGGGATAAACTGCAGATTTAGGAGGGAATGTTGTGGTAATGGCACAGACAGGACGAGCTGATCACCCTCATTTTCTGTTGTCACCATTCGTTCATTTTACACCAACAGGAAAGACATCACTATAATCCTATAATTGTGGTGGACATTTTTTCTGACGGATTCGGAATTTTATTTCGAATTCTAAAGATTCACAACCTTTTGAGAGAAGAAATGTCTCGTTATCTCCGTCCTAAGTGACAGATACATTATCCAGGGAATGTGAGCGCAGTTCTAAACATTCCAGCCAGGAGGAAAAAGTCTCCCAACAGCTCCACTCTCAAATTATCTTCAAATTTCTGACTTTAAACAGAGCAAGAATGGGAAATGAGGGATACTGACAGAAGGAGAGTCAGAGAACGTGAAAGGGGGTGAGGTGGATAGGCAGAATCAAAGAGAGACAAATAGAGACACAAATTGAGGTAGTCCCACTGAAAGAACCAATTCTCCATTCAACATGGCTGCTAATTGACAGAAAGGTAAAGAAAAAGGAACCATTTAAGCAGAGCCTTTCATCACCTAAGGGAACAGAAGCAGCATTAGAGCCAATGAAATCCGTTTAAAGTTGTAAAGTTGACAGTTTTCAGCTAATGAGAGGGGGCAATTTTGTTTAATAAACTGATTTGACAGATAAAGCCGATAATTTACCCCGGCATTATTCTGCAGAAATGCATAACTAACCTGGTTCTGACGAACGGTCACAGGACCTGATATGTTAACTTTGTTTCTCTACGCAGATGCTGCCAGACCTGTTGAGCTTCCAAATCAGTTCTTTGTTTGTGTTATATTTCCACTGTTCTTTGTTTTATTTTAGTCTGAGTAACCTGTGGGAGTAAACAGTTCACCTTCCATCTCCTGAAGTATCAGTTAGAAGTGCTGTCACCACGATAAAATAACACAGCAGAGTGTCTATCCCCTGACGAGGAATCAAAGCTGGGCCGGGAGGGGAGAGGGCCAAATCCTAGCCACGAGACCACCAGTGAAAGGGGCAGAGGTTGTGGTACATTTTCGCAATGACACTGCTTTTGCATTTTCATTTGTGACCATTTTCACTGCAGATCAATTTCTCCATCCTCGAGTATTTACAGTGTGGAAGACAACCATTCGGCCCATCGTGTCAGCGCAGATTATCAAACTTCCATCTATTCTAGTCCCAGTTTTTAGCATTTGGCCCATAGCCTTGCGTGCTGACGTTTCGAGGGCAAATGGCAATGAGCTTATCCCTGTAATCTCAAATGACCACAAATGGGACTTCGGTTTGAGATGGTAAAACTGTGTTAATACTTCCTTGAGGAACTCATTCTGATTTCCACCCACAGAGGAAGATACACAGACACATCTCCGAGAATGACAGAGGCCTCAGGATAATACCCGCTCCACGTGCCTCACGTCTGCTCTCCGTCCCCACACACAAGTTTATCTGACGAAAGGCACCTTTAGGTGGAACACGAGTGACTTCTCCAGACAATGAGAATCGTTACCGTGAGCTGGGATATGAAATGGACAGTTGACTAAAATAGTCCCGCAAGCTGCTCACGTTCAACTTTTAATTTCGACAATTCACTGACCCAATCACTGCAGTTCCTGGGAATCTGACAGAACAGCGCCCAGCAGACATTCCTCACTATGGACAACTGACATAATGTGTTATGACATGGAATGGCCAAACCCCTCTAATAAGTCAACTAAAATACAAGCCCCGATCTGTTATGACAGGAGCAGAGGTTTCCGTCTAATAATTACTCCCTAAACACACAGAGAAGCTTGCCTTTCCCCTCAAACTATTAAAAGAGTATTTAATGGAAAGAACATCCTTGATCTCCACCTTACAAGTGACAAGAAGCAATTTATTTATTTAACTCAACAATGAACAAAGTAACAAAATTACTAACAAACTGACAATTCACAGACTGCTAACTACTCCCTAAATGGTCTAAATTCTACAAGAATGCTGTTTAAATAAAAACAAATCCCACTAATATAAACTCAATTAATAAGCAATAAATAAATTACAACTTAATCTCTCCAAGTTCGCACAGACTGTCTTCTGGAATATTCTGTCGTCTCCGCTCTCTTCACAAATGCCTTTGTTTCATTTATTCTGCTGTCAGGAATGTTTTATCTCTATAATTTCTTCAATGAGGACTTTGAGCTAAAATGCTGTGGTACTTTTGATGAATTAGCTGTGCTTTCTCTGAGAGCTGAATGGTGCTAACTCTGGCAGATGACAGTCGGCTCTCTCCGATTTTCCAAATGCCCTCGTCATATATACCCATTATGACATCATCAAATTCTTATCATGTGATTGGTTTCAGGTTGTAAACACCATCAGATTTCAATCCAATTGGCTTCCTGTATCTAGGGGCTTCGTTTACATTAATTGGCCAAATTCAAACAAGACGGATGTTTCGTCTGTCACCTGTAAGGCTTTTGTACATTTGTTTCACTTTTTGAGGCTGTCTGTGCTGGCAACTTCAGCTGCTGCTCGCAGATAGAGTTCTTTTTAAATTTCTAAGTACAGACAAAGCATAAATCTCGAAGGAACCACACATTTTAGCTTCCTGCCTTCCACTTCCCAATTACTGTATCCAAATTCATAACATAAGGCAAACTCTAAATACTGTCATGTTGCATCTCTGTCTGCTTCTGTCCCTGTCTCACCTCCAGCTCCCAGATCAATGATCTGCGTGACAAAAACACAGGCAGATTGTGAAGCCAATCTTTACCTGGAAAGCAGGGCCAGGGATTGTAAGACAAGGCATTGAGAAGCAACGAGTTTGCGCATGGCTGGGTAAAAAGACACCAGTATCGCATTTTCCTGATTCTCCCAGATATTGATTCCGGAATATGCACAAACCCAGTTATTCCCAATCTCAATGGATAACGTGCCTGACAGACAGGAGTGTATTTTGCAAGCGTTGTCCTGTCACTTCACAAACAGATCTCCAGCACTGAAGAAAGACCCTTCAGGTCTGCAGCAGTTTAACTCAAGACCCTAAGTATTCTATTCTCATTTCCCAGCACTTCGTTCACAGCCTCAAGTGTATATGTGAACATGTCTCAACTCCAATGTTTTTCCATTCCGACAGGCAGTGACTTGCATATTCTTACTATTGGCGATCTGGGTTGAATGTTTTGCCCCCAACCTTCCTGTGATTCATGTTGCAAACAAGAAGGCGGGAAGCAAACTCCCTTCCGATTTGCCCTCAGTGCTCAACCGTAGTTAGTAGGGTTCAAAAATGCCTAGCACAACCCAAGGGGTTATCAGACTCCATCTCCTAACCACTCAGCCACGACTGCATCAGCGCACGACCCACTCGCCTTTCCAGGTCTCTCTCCCTGTGGAGCTCAGGAAGAGTGACTCATCACTGGGTTTGTTTGAATCCAATCACTTTACAGACTTCGAAAGGGTTAAATTCAGTACATGCTGGGTCCGGTTGTTTCATCCTAACAGGTGGAATAGGATCATTTAAAAATAAAAACATATTTTGCTAGAAAAAAAAACTCTGGCAGCATCTGTCGGCAGAGAATCAGGGTTAACGTTTCAGAACTTCTTCAGAACTGTTTTCTCCCACAGGTACTGCCAAAACTGTTGAGTTTCTCTAGCAGTTTCTGTTTTGTTTCAGATTCCCAACATCCACAGCTGTTTCCGTTAGCCATTATAACAGCATCGAAACACCTTTGTTGTCACTCACTGGATAAGATTTCCGTTTGGGGAGCATTTTCCTGAACGCATTAAAAACCCAGAGCTGTATCGTGAAAAACGGATCTGGTAAAAATAGAACAGTGCTTGCTCCTGCCTTTGTGACCTCGAATCACCAACCTCACATTTACGAGCTGCAAGTGCTGACCAATTGCACCACGGAAGCGAGTGAAAAGCTGATTTGCACAATCTCTTAAAGCAGGTTCTTACTTAATTGCTCTGAACAAAAGAGCAAGGAAGGAACCCCTTCAGGTAACTATACAGACGCGACAGCCTCTCCCACTGAAAGCATGGTCTGTTCTTAGCCCCTGCCCAGTGCTCTCTTTCTTCCCATTGAGGTCAGAGTCTTCCATAGGTCCTGATCAGATGACAGGTTACCATCCCTGATGAACACGAGCGAATTAGTTGGTGATTTAATGGTAAGATGGAAGCTTTTCTGGTCACTATTCCCCTGTGCCAGCCCGATAAATTACCAGATCGTTCACCTTGATTTCACAAGCTACCTTTCTTTTTGTTTGTTATCTTATGCTCCTTTTCTTTCGTTTCTGGTCAATTCCACATTGTTTTGGAATTTGAGGATGTGCAGTCGAGAGACAGGATCTGACAGAATTGCTTCATTTTAATGCAAGTTGAAGATCATCAGATTTTGAATATGGAAGGTAGATGCACCATTCACAGTGAAGAGAAACTGTGCACAGGTTCGGTCTGTGGACGAGGCTTCAGGGGATCAAGTGACTTTTTGAAACGAAAGCAATGCCACTCTGACAAGGAACTGTGGATCCATGGGGACTGTGGGAGGAGTTTCAATTCCCCATCCATGCTGCAAACATATTGGTGCAATCACACCAGGAAGAAACTGTTCACCTGCTTCGTGTGTGAGAAGGCATTCGCAGCGGTTTCACTCTGGAAAGGGGCTGTTTCCCTGCTGTGAGTGTGGCAAGGAATTCATTCAGTCATCCCACCTGATGACACACCAATGAGTCCACACTGGGGAGAGGCCATTCACCTGCTCTAGGTGTGGGAAGGATTTCTCCCGGTCATCCAGGCTGTTGAAACTCCAACAGGTTCACTCTGAAGAGAGACCCTTTAAATGTGCAGATTGTG
>NW_025978949.1:0-6292 GCF_021869965.1 Rhincodon typus | reverse complement strand
GGAGCTGGAGGGGAGTGTGGAGCGGACAAGGGAGTCACGGAGAGAGTGGTCCCTCCGGAAAGCAGATAAGGGTGGGGAGGGAAAGATGTCTTTGGTGGTGGGGTCGGATTGCAGATGGCGCAAGTGTCGGAGGATGATGCGTTGGATCCGGAGGTTGGTGGGGTGGTACATGAGGATGAGGGGGATTCTTTTTTGGTTCTTATTGCGTGGACGGGGTGTGAGGGATGAGTTGCGGGAGATGTGGGAGACACGGTTGAGGGCGTTCTCGACCACTGAGGGGGGGAAATTACGGTCCTTGAAAAACGAGGACAACTGAGATGTACGGGAGTGGAATGCCTCATCCTGGGAGCAGATGCGGCGGAGGTGAAGGAATTGGGAATAGGGGATAGCATTTTTGCAGGAAGGTGGGTGGGAGGAGGAGTATTCTAGGTAGCTGTGGGAGTCGGTGGGCTTGAAATGAATATCGGTTTCGATATGGAGACAGAGAGGTCCAGGAAGGGGAGAGAGGTGTTAGAGATGGTCCAGGTAAACTTAAGGTTGGGGTGGAAGGTGTTAGTGAAGTGGATGAACTGTTCGAGCTCCCCGTGGGAGCACGAGACGGCGCCGATACAGTCATCAATGTAACGGAGGAAGAGGTGGGGTTTAGGGCCGGTGTAGGTACGGAAGAGGGATTGTTCCACGTAACCTACAAAGAGGCAGGCATAGCTTGGGCCCATGCGGGTACCCATGGCTACCCCCTTTGTCTGTAGGAAGTGGGAGGAATTGAAAGAGAAGTTGTTGAGGGTGAGGACGAGTTCGGCTAAGCGGATGATGGTATCAGTGGAGGGGGACTGGTCGGGCCTGCGGGACAGGAAGAAGCGGAGTGCCTTAAGACCATCTGCATGGGGAATGCAGGTGTAGAGGGACTGGACATCCATGGTAAAGACGAGGTGTTGGGGACCAGGGAATTGGAAGTTCTGGAGGAGGTGGAGGACGTGGATGGTGTCACGGACATCGGTAGGGAGTTCCTGGACCAAGGGGTAGAAAATGGAGTCTCGATACTTGGAGATCAGTTTGGTGGGGCAGAAGCAGGCGGAGACAATGGGTCAACCAGGGCATTCAGGTTTGTGGATTTTGGGAAGGAGATAGAAGCGGGCAGTGCGAGGTTGGGGAACGATGAGGTTGGAGGCCGTGGGTGTTCAAAATCTCCCCTCCCCCTACCGCATCCCAAAACCAGTCCAGCTCGTCCCCGCCTCCCTAACCTGTTCTTCCTCCCACCTATCCCCTCCTCCCACCTCAAGCCGCACCTCCATCTCCTACCGACTAACCTCATCCCGCCCCCTTGACCTGTCTGTCCTCCCTGGGCTGACCTATCCCCTCCCTAACTCCCCACCTACACTCACCTTTACTGGCCCCATCCCCGCCTCTTCGACCGGTTTGTTTCCTCTCCACCTATCCTCTCCTCTATCCATCTTCTATCCGCCTCCCACTCTCTCCCTATTTATTTCAGAACTCCCTTCCCCTCCCCCTTTTCTGATGAAGGGTCTAGGCCCGAAACGTCAGCCTCTCTGCTCCTATGATGCTGCTTGGCCTGCTGTGTTCATCCAGCCCTGCACCTTGTTGTCTCGGATTCTCCAGCATCTGCAGTTCCTACTATCTCTGATTCAATGTTCTGAGGGTTCAGATTTGAATCCTGCCATGACCTGAGATGGGATTTGAATGCAGTAACAATCTGGAAGTAAAAGTCTAATGATGACCGTGAAACTGCTGTTGACTATTGGGGGAGAAAACCTGTCTGGTTGACTAATGTCCTTTAGGGAAGGAAATCTGCTGCCCTTACCTGATCTGGCCTACGTGTGACTCCAGACCTACAGAAATGAGGTTGACTCTTAACTGCGGTCTGGCCAATAAATGCTAGCCTAGCCAATGATGCTGAAATCCCAGAAATGAATCCAAAAAATAAACGCTCACAGCGTCCCTGCCTGACCTTTTCATCTGGCTCTTTGCCCCTCAGCCTGCGATACTGGGCACATATTATTGCTGTCCTTAGTGCAGACACAATGCCAGGAATCTAGTCCTGGTTGTCAGCAATGCTCACTATCGTCAGGTCTGGCACCATCTGTGGAGGAGAAAACAGGGTTACCATTTCGGGTCCGGTGAACTTTTGTTCCACTGGTAAATATCCTTGGATGGTTGATCACATGACCATCCAGTTTGCAATCTCTATGCCTGCACAATCCTGCCATTGGCCAGCCAACGTATCAATCTTTTTGCTGCACTGCCAATCAGAAAGTGAATGAACTCTTTATTTCCAGATTGGGTCATTTTTTACTATCAGTCAATTACAATGTTCCTGCCCCAATGCCTTTCTCTCAGGATTTGCACACATCAGTATTCTTGAAAATTAAGCTGAAGTGCCTCGAAATCCAGGGCAGTTCTGGAGCGCTGCCAATGTCTGGGTAGTGTTTCGGCAATCTGTACCATCTATTAGTGAGATACAGCAATATCGGAGACCAATGTCTCCTATAGAGTGGCAAGGTGGCTCAGTGGTTAGCACTGCTGCCTCACAGCACCAGGGACCCAGGTTTGATTCCACCCTCGGGTGACAGTCTGTGTGGAGTTTGCACATTCTCCCTGTGTCAGCATGGGTTTTCTCTGGGTGCTCTGGTTTCCTCCTACAGTTGAAAGATGTGCAGGCTAGGTAGATTGGCCATACTAAATTGCCCATAGTGTTCAGGGATGTAGAGGTGAGGTGGGTTAGACATGGGAAATCAGGGGTAGGGGAATGGCTCTTCAGAGGGGTGGTATGGACTTGTTGGGCTGAATGGCCTGTTTCCACACTGTAGGGATTCTATGATTCAATGCCAATCAGTTTGACAGCATGGCATAATGTGGTGGGCCATTAATCCAGTAGAGTCTCAACAGCAATGAATATTTTTTCCACTGTCAATTTGTCATGGGTAGAAGATTAGAAATATCCCTCAGTTTTAAAGTGGGTAAAAGAATAGGTGAAAGCATGACAATACAACGTATCATCGACACTGCAGTATGACCGTTGTCGGATTTCACTGTCCAGAGACTGGCCATCGGTATTCAGAAATCAGAAATTATATCCACACCATTTCTGTGGGAGGAAACCTGAGCATATGGAGAAAATCCACACTAACACGGCGACACGGTGGCACAGTGGTTAGCACTGCTGCCTCACAGCGCCAGGAACCTGGGTTCAATTCCAGCCTCGGGTGACTGTCTGTGTGGAGTTTGCACATTCTCCCCGTGTCTGCGTGGGTTTTCTCCGGGTGCTCCGGTTTCCTCCCACAGTCCAAAGATGCGCAGGTTAGGCGGATTGGCTATGCTAAATTGCCTGTAGTGTTCAGGGAGGTAGAGGGTGTATATTAGGGGGATGGATGTGGGTGGGATACTCTGAGGTTCGGTGTGGACTTGTTGGGCCGAAGGGCCTGTTTCCACACTGCAGGGATTCTAAAAAAACACAGGGAAAGTGTGTAAATTCCACACAGACAGTAACCTGAGGGTGGAATCAAACCCAGGTCCCTGGGCCTCTGAGGCTAACCACTGTGCACCCTGTGTTACCAACGTTTCCTAAGACTCAGGACAACTAGGAGATAAATGGAGGTGTACCTTTTACAGCACGACTTCTGGGTCAGAATGTATTGCCATGCTGACCCTCATTACTCACTGTCATCACCAACTGAGTCCCTGTGTCCATGGTTGGTCCATCTATATCAAGACATTTTTCAATTATGTTCAACTCTGAATTCAGATGGTTCAAAGTCTTTGGGAACCTTGCCTTTGGCTGATGAGATTCATACATTGAGAAGAAGACAGCACTGGGGAAAGGAGCGAGTTCCATTGGGTATACGGAAGGATCTAGTGAATTAATAGCTGGACTTTGCAGCAGATCCAGTCAACACGAAATTGGAACAGACTTAACCGCTTGATGCTCATCACTACTGACGGATTTGGTCGTAGGGTCTTTCCTGGAGCACAGTTTGCTTCAACCTTGAAACCCTGAGTCTGACTGGTTTCCATTCTCATAGACTCCTGTTAGGAGTGTTGTGAATAAAACTTACAGGATTTCTTGTTTTACTAATAAGTGGCATGAAGTACATGAGCAAGGGGGTTATATTATGGCCAAGAGATCATGAGAGATTGGAGCAGAATTAGGCCATTCTGCCCATCAGGTCTGGTCCTGCATTTGATGATGGTTACCATCAAAGAATCATAGAATCCCTACAGTATGGAAACAGGCCATTCGGCCCAACAAGTCCACACCGACCCTCCGAAGAGCAGCCCACCCAGACACATTCCCCTACCCCTGCATTTCCCACGTCTAACCCAAGCATTCCCGGGCACTATGGGCAAATTAGCATGGCCAATCCACCCACCCTGCACATCTTTGTACTGTGGGAGGTAACCGGAACACCCAGAGGGAACCCACGCAGACAAACTCCACACAGATAGTCACCCAAGGCTGGGAATGCTTCTCAATCCCATCCTCCTGCCTTCTCCCCTGAACTCTTGATGCCCTTACCATTCAAGAACTTTCCAATCTCTGTTTTAAATTCACTTTAAATGACTTAGCCCCCACAGCCCTCTGTGGCAATTAGTTCCACAGATTAACCATCCTCTGGCTAAAGAAATGGTTCCTCAGTACAGCTCTAGTGGGTCATCCCTTCACTCTCAGTCTGTGCTCATGGTTACTCGTACTTCCTTCCAGCAGAAGCATCTTTTCTACATCTACTATATCCAGTCCTTTCAGTATTCTGTTGGCTTCAATGAGCTCTCCCACTCATCCTGCTAAACTCCATCGAGTATAGACCCAAAGTCCTCAACTGCACCTGAACTTACCTTGGGTGTTCTTTTTCACTTTTGTCAATTTCCTGCATTCAATTCTTCCCCTATGCCATGCTTTCAAATACTCACTTGTGTTCCACTGATATAACCTCTAATCTCATTCCCGTTTACATTTACATGCACAACTGGAGTCTGAGATTCCCTTTAATGTATTTCTGCCCTGGTTTTTATTCGCCATTCAGTTTGCAATCACTCTGCTCCCACAATCTGCCATTGGCCAGCCAACGTATCAATCTTCTTGGTGCACCACCAATTGGAAAGTGAACAATAAACATAATATTGAACATTCAAGAACTGGAATCCTCTTTTTTTTAATTCACTGATGGGCTTTAGGCATTTCTGGCCACGGACCAGTATTTATTATCCATCCTTAACTGCCCTTGAGAAGGTGGTAGTGAGCTGCCCTCTTGAGGTGCTGCATTCTATGTGGTAATGCAGACAAATAATGCTGTTAGGGAGGGTGTTCCAGGATTTTGACCCAGTGACACTGAAGGAACAAAGATACATTTCCAAGTCAGAATGGCGAGTCGCTAAATGGTGATGCTCCCATGTATCTGAATTAGTGAGACATTTTCTTTTATATCTCAAAGGGTTTCATGATTAATTTGTAATATTTCTGTAGCCATGATGATTTATTTGAAAACAACTTGTGGAGAGTTAGCTTTATGAATTAATGGAGTTTTGTTTTGTACATTAAGATAATTTACTAAAAGATGTAGGAGCAGATATAAGCCATTCAGCCCATCAAGATTCGATGAGATTGTGGCTGATCTGATTATCTCCAACTCCACTTTCCTGCCTTTTCCCCCTGACCCTTGATTCCCTGACTGTCAACAGTCCTTTGATTTTCTCAGCTAAAACTGTAATATTTGCCCCAGCTTCAAGTTTAAAATTAGTTGGACAACTACAAGATGTATTAGGAAGAGAGCAACACTGCAATAGAGATTGAGTCTGTTTTTGATTGACTTTCTAGGGAGGTTCAGAAGGTTCAGATTAATATTTTTTAAATCCAGAGTATATGGGCCTTCAGTCCCTTACAAGTGTCTGGTAACTGAATAGAAAAATACAGGGAGTCTAGATAACAAGTTAATAACTTGTCACAAAAGGAAAGTGACAGTTTACACAATCAATCAAGACAGGAGATGGAAGTATGTAATGGGGCAGAAGAAACAGAGAAAATTTTTCAACAAGTCGCTAAGTTCCAAGTAGAGAATGGAAAATCGAGAGGTTAACAACAGAACGCAAGAGGTGAACTGAGGGAATTAATTCAACAAAAAAGCATTACCTCATCTAAAGTAGATGGTTTCTTTTGCATGGAAAAAATTATAAAGAACTCCAAAGAGCACTTAGGTCAAAGATTACAAGGTGTAGAGCTGGATGAACACAGCAGGCCAAGCAGCATCAGAGGAGCAGGAAGGCTGACGTTTCGGGCTTAGAC
>NW_025978948.1:0-6292 GCF_021869965.1 Rhincodon typus | reverse complement strand
TATCTCATTCCTTACACACCCCATCCCTTTGTGTGAAAAAGTTGACCCTTAGGTCCATTTTAAATCTTTCCTGACTCACCTTAAACCTATGTCCTCCAGTTTTGGACTCCCCAACCCTAGGGAAAAGAACTTGACTATTCAGCCTATCCATGCCCCTCATGATTTTATAAATTTCTGTAAGGTCACTCCTCAGTCTCCAATGCTGTCAGGAAAATAGGCCCAGCCTATTCAGCCTCTCCCTCTGGCTCAAACAAAACATTGGAGACATTTAGCAGCTCAGGCAACATCTGACAAGTGAACACACACTGATTCTGTGGGTAATTTGCAGCTACTTTGTATCTGCTCCTTTTTGTAACAGATTCTGTTCTTATTGTACACTGCAAATGTAGCTTTCAGATTGGTGGCAAGACAGTCCAACTGCTCAACATAAAGTCTACAATATTTTCTCAGAATGCTAGATCTTAATAGGGTGTTGTTCTTTGTGTCTCCAATTCTGTTGAACAACTTTGCGAATTCTCATCATTTCTGTTGTTAGATTTTAGTGTTTTCATTTTCCACTAAGTTTTGTTTTTGAATTCTTGCCATAGAGTGATTTCAAATGGATTATGGACACAGGCTTATCATTACATTTGAAAGAAGACTTCAGTACTTTTCCAGGCTCTGTGTACTTACTTTGGCTTAAGTCATTTTCTTTATATTGTATTCTGTTTTTATTACCTCAAAAGCTAAGTAGAAGAGTGGCAACAAGAAACTCGGAAAAGAGCTTGTGCTTTTAATAGGCATTGGAAGAAAAATCAAATCCATACATTAGTATTCAGATTCCAACTGGCCAATAATCTTCATTTCCAGTAAGCATCACTTTCTCAATGAATAGGATAACTTGTCTTCACTTGTTCTTGTTCATTTTGCTGTTGTAAAGATGAGGATATCCCTTTGGCTTGGATAAAACGTATACATACTCCCATGAGCTGATATGTAGTGAACCACACAGCGAAAGGACACTAGCCAAAAAAAATCACAGGAGGGATTTGCCAGAAATAGAAGGATGCATAGCAATCCCGACAAAATAAAGACAGAATTTAATGTTCTCCCTAGTTGTGGGATTGGGACAAGGGTCATTTAATCATGTGGGAGGAAGACCAGTGGAGACTCCCCTCCTTCCTGCCCTCCAGCCTATGGTGACACAGCCTATCAATGGTCGTCCAGTCCAGATCCACTTCCTGCCCACATCCTACTGCTGCTGGTGTTAAACCAATGACAGGCTGGGGCCGGAGCTGGAGGTAAGGGGAGCTCAGTAAGTGAAGGCCACTACCTCTGTGGATGTCAGAGTTAGCCACATAGGTCCCTATAAGGCTCAAAACAAATCAGCCCCAGAGTGGTTTGTGAACAGGAAATGCTCAGTGGCCTCTGAATTTAGGAGCTCTGTAGTCACTCCCATTGAAACTCCAATTTAATTTTGTCTCCTCCCTCTCATTATTGTTGCATTGTCTCGGTGGTCAGTGCTGTTAATTGTTTGCTCGGGAGGTCTATGTAAAAAAAATCCCCGGGGTCTCGGGTGCATTACTTCCGCCAATAACTCCGTGTTGATTTCCCTCATTTCCTCACCATTCCGATTTTTATTATTATCACACTGCTTCTGGTATGCAGTGCCTGGAGCAGTTTCTTAATTGTCTGTCTTTGCTAATCTGCTGTTGGTTCATTAAAATAAAAAAGGGGTTGTGGTTATAAGTGGTGGATGAGAAACCCATTTGAATTGGCTTGTTGTGCAGCGGTAGCATCCCAACCTCGAGGTGAGGAGGCCCAGATCAATCAGCCACGGAGGTATATTGTAACATGTCCAAACAGGTTAGTGTTAAATAAAAGAACTGAGCTGGTGGGATATTGGCTTCTGGATAGCGAAAGGATTCAGAGGAAAAGGTGGAAACTGAAGATTGCACTATTCTTTCGATCTACAATAAACCTTTATGAATGCCTTTTACTGCCCAGTTCAAAAGGTACCTGGTGCTGGATTAAGGGACATCAGGAAAGGTGGAGGTGCTAAACCTCTCCCAGCATCACTCACCCACCGACTCGGAACCAGTGACAAAACTGGGCCTCGGGCAAGTGTTGTAAAGCCAACAGCCACTGACTCCCCCATGATGTTGTCACACCATTGGTCAGCCTTTTGGCAGAAGGACCTTGGCCTCCAAGTTCCTTCACCTTAGCGAAAGAAGCTTGTTGCTGTCTAGTTAAGTGCCAGAGTGTCACTCAATTCAGAGACAGTGAGCTCTTTCTGCCTCTCCAACTGTCGGACAAGACCCCTCCGTTGAAAACCATTCAATAACTGTTGGAGTGCTGTATACAGTTCTGGACATTAATAGGAAGGATATTAATAAACTGGAGAAGGTTCAGAAAAGATTTACAGGATGTTGCTGGGACTATAAGGTTTGAGAGACAGGAGAGGCTGGATAGGCTGGGCCTTTTTTCACTGGAGCATAGGAGATGGAGTGTGACCTTGTCGAGGTTTATAAAATCATGAGGGGCATAGATAAAGTGATTAGCCAAAGTCTTTTCCCTAGGGTGGGGGAGTTCAAAACTACGGGTTTTGAGGTGAGAAGAGAAAGATTTAAAAAGGACATGAGGGGCAACTTTTTCAGACAGACAGTGGTTCGAGTGTGAAATGAACTACCAGAGGAAGTGGTAGATGCAGGTACAGTTATAACTTTTAAAAGACATTTGAACGGGTTTAAAGGGATATGAGCCAAACACAGGCAAATGGGACTAGTTAATTCTGGAAACTAGTTGGCATGGACGAGTTAGACCAAAGGGTCCTTCTGTGCTGTATGATTCTATAAATAACTGACACCTTATGAAGGGTGGCAAATATATCTACAAGTCAAAGAGATAGAACAATGTACAAGGTACAATGTCCTGGCAACATGAAGAGCCCCAAGGGAATCAGCCATCAATCTCTATATTAGACTCAGGCACTTGAACAATTTAGTAGCAGGTAGCAAACTACCACTGAAGCTGGCTCAGTGAAACAACTGCCCAGTTATCTGCCAGCAGTGATTTGTGGCTTTGTATGGGATAAGAACTGTTGCTACAAATCACAAATAGCAACTCCAAGGGGCACTTGTACCTAATAATCAGAGCTAACAATTAGAAGAAAAAAGCGAAGACATCAAGGAAGAAAATGGTTGCCTCATGTACTAGTGGTGAGTCAGTTAGCTGGATAGCTGGTTAGCAATGCAGGGTAACATCAACAGCACAGGTTTAATTCCCAAACTGGCTGAAGTCATCTTGAAGGTCCCACCTTCCTGACCTTGCCCCTTGTCCCTTGCCTGAGCATGGCGGCCCTCAGGTTAAACTCATCACCGGGTGTCACTCTTAACTTAGAGAGAGCAGCCTTATTCCCCACTGCGATTTTGGTGCTGGCTGTTATTTGTATATATTTCTATACTATATTTGTCAACAAGGCAGCACTATTCGTATAAGACACTGGTGTTGCACATTTAACTGAAGAAGAATTGAAACAAGTAGAAGCATAAGGGCTTCTACAGTAGTAAAGTCATCATTGTCTCAGAGGACCATAGGACTGTCAACACACACGCTCGGGATAGTGAGCCATTATAATCCTGATAAACCTCCTCAACATCCTTAAAATCCAGAGTCTTCTCAAGGAAACCACCTCCCAGCACCACAATCAACGTGTCCCTTATTGTATTTGAATATTCTTCCCATGATGCATGCAAAAGCCTCAAAAACATTCTAAAACAGAAAAACCACTCTTGATGGAGCGTGCTCAACCTTTCTAGCATCAGATGGTAGGGGAGCTGATCCCAACATTTTCAATTCCCTGCAGTTGATTTTGAGCTTTGAGTGAATTCTGAAGGTCATGCTGGGAAAATTCACAATGTGTGCATTGGCAACCTGCCCTGGACATGTTATTGGTCCAATCCATTGGGTTTGGGATGGTACCTTCAAATCGGATGAAGGGGGTGAATGGTCTTGTGCGGACACATTTCTGGCAGGGGCCCAGGAATTCCAATGCCACTGAATTTGTGAATATTAATACAAAGTATGCAATTGTGTGCAAACTGCTTTGATTTTTTTTGTTCAAGCAGGTTGAAAAGTTGCTTGTTGTTGTGCAAATGCAAGGTTGCCTTTTCCATTTGGTAAGAATAGAAAGCCTATTCACATGGAAAAGCACTCCAGTATAGATAGAAAAGTCTCCAGTAGAACAGAAATCCTGTTTTCCCAACAAACTGACTTCCAGTAAGCCACATACACACCTCCTGGAGCAAATAGTGAAAAATACACTTGTCAATCAATTTTCTTTTCCCACATGCAACTGACAGGTTGCCATTGAGATCAAAATCTCCACAGAATTCAAGGAATAGCACCCATCATATAGCTACAAGTCAAATTATGTTATGTCACTAGTTAATGGGATCCATGCATTGCTCTCAAAATGCCTACCATGAAAACATACCTAAAATCAACTATAGTCTAAATCAAAAGGACTTCAAAACATGCAATTTTCTTCACGAAGTCAGATTTCATCCTCAGTGAATGGAAAGGGCAAAAAGTTAATCACAGAAGAGTTTTTCCATCGCAAGCACTTTCTCACACAATGTTTCCATCAATATCTTTGCCCACAAAAATATTCCCAAACTACATGGTGGAAAATTGCTGTATCCACTTCCATGTGGGAGAAAATCCTGTGTGAATCATGCTGAGAAAGAGTCTCACCATCAGGACCTTACAATAAAACAAGTCACTCTGTTGTACGACTGTTGCTGGGTTTGGTTAGCTCAGTTGCCTGAATAACTGGTTGCTGGCATCACACTGCATTGTGTGATGCCACATGCTCACTTCCCACACTGGCTGAGGTTACCATGAAGGTTCCTCACAACCTCTCCTCTCTTTAATGAGCAAGCAGTCCTATGGTCCTCTGGTGCAATGATGACTTTACTACTGTAGAAGCCCTTATGCTTCTACTTGTTTCAATCCTTCTTCAATTAAATGTGCAACTCCAGTGTCTTATACAAATAGTGCTGCCTAGTTGACAAATGGATTTATTTTCCTCCAGCCATGAACAGGAGCTAAATAGTCAGTTAGAGCAGAAAGTAGGAAAAGAAGTTTCCTGTTGCCTGTTACATTTTTTTCTCATGCGAGCGAAGTCAATCTGACCAATCAAAAGCAGGATTTGGACCACATGTATGCTTGAACTGACAAGTGACAGGTAACATTCAAGCCACAAATGTGCCAGCAATGATCACTTCCAACTATAATACATAGCTGTGTCATCCAAACAGTATCCAATTATCAATGTGGGTGGCAGAAACATCACATGCATCATGACCACACCAGGCACAAAACTGAATCAGCTGTAAATTTGTATGGCTGGTTTAGCCTCGTTTAGTTCAGTGTTTCAATTTTTAAAAAAATCAGCAAAGCTTTAGCCACGAACAAGAGAAAGGTTGATTATATATCCAACTATTGTTGCAAGTTGCCAAGTGTAAAGTCACCCATGCACAGCTAAAATCCAGATATAAAGATTAAAAGTAGATACACATAAAAGGTACTTATAAAGATGAAAATAAGACATTCTAACTTTGTTGCAGACCTGTTATTTGCTTGAACATTCTCTCCGAGGCCAAGTGGTTAAAAATTTTAAGTCAGAATTCTGCAGCTGTAAAGTCTTCTATAGCTTAATAGTTGGTTATAGCTTCCACAGGTGAACTGAGACAAACAGGTTCTGGGAGGGGACTGAAGGCTCCTTTATTTTGCCTTGACATTGCATGTTGAGTCTCTTGGTAGCCTGTGCTGGAGTCTTTGGATGGATTTCCTTTATTCCACCATCTCCTTACTGAGAACCCTTTATCTAAAACGTGTCTCAGAAGCTCCTTGAAGCTCTGTTTACTAGCGTGCCAGAACCTTACACAGATCAAATTTAAGATTGCAGCTATGGTACCTTCTGATGAACCATTGTTCCACAAATCCAGTCTCCATTTCTTCTCATACGGTTTGAATTCTCACAACTTCAGAAAGACCCATTGATTAATGCAATCCTAAACGTCCCCCTTTGTGATTGATGCCGAGATAACATGTCAGTCTGAATGTGTTTTGTCTAATGGCGAATTGACAGGATGTTACTTTGTGGAGAGATAGTAGGAACTGCAGATGCTGGAGAATCAGAGATAACAAGGTGTAGAGCTGGATGAACACAGCAGGCCAAGCAGCATCAGAGGAGCAGGAAGGCTGACGTTTCGGGCCTAGACCCTTCTCCATTTCTGAAGAAGGGTCT
>NW_025978947.1:5985-6292 GCF_021869965.1 Rhincodon typus | reverse complement strand
ATTTAGCACGGCCAATCCACCCTAACCTGCACATCCCTGGGCACTACGGGACAATTTAGCACGGCCAATCCCACCCTAACCCGTACATCCCTGGGCACTACGGGACAATTTAGCACGGCCAATCCACCCTAACCCGCACATCCCTGGGCACTACGGGACAATTTAGCACGGCCAATCCACCCTAACCCGCACATCCCTGGGCACTACGGGACAATTTAGCACGGCCAATCCACCCTAACCCGCACATCCCTGGGCACTACGGGACAATTTAGCACGGCCAATCCACCCTAACCCGCACATCCCTGGG
>NW_025978947.1:5777-5885 GCF_021869965.1 Rhincodon typus | reverse complement strand
CACGGCCAATCCACCCTAACCTGCACATCCCTGGGCACTACAGGACAGTTCAGCACGGCCCATCCACCCTAACCCGCACATCCCTGGGCACTATGGGAAAATTTAGCA
>NW_025978947.1:382-5677 GCF_021869965.1 Rhincodon typus | reverse complement strand
TGTAGTTTCCCACAGTGCTGGACAGAGCAGTTGCCGCACCAAGCAATGATGAATCCTGACAGAATGCTTTCTGCAGTGTATCTACAAAAATCAGTAAGTGTCTTTATGGACATGCTAAATTTCCTTAGCTGCCTCAAAATTGAGGCATTGTTGTGCTGTGTTTACCATTGCAGCAACATGGGTGGATTGAGACAGATTGGTGTTCATCAAACCTAGGAATTTGACGCTCTCGACCATGTCTACCTCAGCTCCACTGATGTAGACAGGGGTGATGTTCCTGAAGCAACATGCATCTTAACACACTGGAGCTCCGGATACTGAGGTCAGGGCTTTGACTTACCTTCGAGCTGAGCAGCAAACCCATTCTCCCTCTTACTACCTGCCCTTGGTGTGCGTTGGAAGGAATTTATAAATTGCACTCAACCTGTTTGACTGCATTATCAAATCACCTTTCTTGGCCATCAAATCTCTCAATGGGACTATTCCCTTGATGCCAACCCTCCAACAGTGTTGCACTCCCTCAGCACTGATCCTCAGTGCCCGCTCCCTCAGTGCTGACCCTCCGACAGTGTAACAAGACTTCCCTTGAGATTCATCCCCACCCCTAATTATCTCGCTCTCATACACTGTGCCCTTATGTGAGGCGTCCTCACTCGATAGGAATCTTTTTCTCAATCTAAAACCATCCAATTTTTTTTTCTTTAAACAATGTGCCACTTGGGGGCAGCAGCAAGTGGTATTTTGAGATCTGAGAGTGGTCAAACTATAATGTTACCTGAAATCAATTTAACGTCCAGCTCCTGCCCCTTCCTTTCTCCACCCCGAGTTTGCATAAGGTGGATGTCCTGCTAAGCTCAAAAGCATCAACAATGTGCTTTGTGCTTATTCCTTCTCATTAGCAACACTCCACAACCAATTTCCCAGCTTTTATTACAACCGCTTTAATTTTTTTTTATAGAATCCTAAATATGGAAACAGGCCATAGGCCCAACAAGTCCACACTAATCCTCAGAGCATCCCACCCAGACTCATTCCCCCCCAAACCCACCGAATGTACACATCCCTGGGCACTACGGGGCAATTTAGCATGGCCAATCCACCCTAACCTGCACATCCCTGGGCACTACGGGACAATTTAGCACGGCCAATCCACCCTAACCCGCACATCCCTGGGCACTACGGAACAATTTAGCACGGCCAATCCACCCTAACCTGCACATCTTTGGACTGTGGGAGGAAACCTACGCAGACACGGGGAGAACGTGCAAACTCCACACACACAGTCGCCCGAGGGTGGAATTGAACCCAGGTCCCTGGCGCTGTGAGGCAGCAGTGCTAACCACAGAGCGACCTGCACTGTGAGAAACGTGCGTGTGCGCGCGCGTGTGTATATAAAGACATATTGACCTCCTCCTTTGTTGCAATAGCAAAGTGACAGTGGGATAGCACTGGGTTTGTAATCCAGAGGCTAACGTTCAGGGATGGGGGGGGGGGGGAATGTCACAGGTTCCAACCCCACCACTGCCCCCTGCTGGAATTCAAATTCAATGAATCAAATCTGGAGCTAGTCTTGGCGGTGGTGACCATGACAGCTGTCAATTATTTGTGAATTAAACTTCATTGAGGTCAGTAATGGGGGAAAAGGAAAGCTGCTGCCCTTATGTGTACTGGGCCTCCACATGACTCCAGAACCCCCACCACCCACACAGCAATGGAGAGATAGAGTGGAGCTGGAGGAACACAGCAGCCCAGGCAACATCAGAGGAGCAGGAAAGTTGACGTTTCAGGTTGGGACCCTTCTTCAGAAAACGGGTCCTTTCCCTGCTCCTCTCCCTGCTCCTCTGATGCTGCCTGGCCTGCTGTGTTCATCGAGCTCTACACTGTGTTACCTCTGACTCCAGCAGCGGCAGTTCTGACTATCCCTGATGGAGAGATAAATATTGGACCTGAGCCACCAGCAAGAGCCCTGCTCGACCCAAGCCTTTGTTCCAGGATTCAGCGCTGAACAGGAGCTTAGCTGCTGAGTTAGAAGTGCAGGCCTTCAGTTGGAACCTTTATGTGACTTCCTTTCGATTTAGCGTGATAATTAACATATCCTGCAAGGCGTGGGCACCATTAGTAAGGCTGGTATTTGTCACCCATTCCTCACTGCCCTTGAACCCAGTGGCTTCCGAGGTTGGTTAAGAGCCAACCGTGTGGGGTCCAGAGCGGGGTAAGGACGGTAGATTTCCTCCCCCCGCCCCGCCCTGCCCTGCCAGAATGGGGGCTTTTAAACTGCAACTGTGACTGTCGTCACAGTCACCATCCCCGAGACTAGCTCCCGATTCCGGATTTGATTCATTGAGCTTAAATTCCACACCAGGGGCCGTAGAGCCTGGCCCTCTTACCGGCCCCGGTGACATTCCCAGTATCCTGTCACATCCCCGGGATTGCTGTTTGCAGAATCCCACGCAGTCACTTTCCAAACAAAAACAAGAGATTGTTTGTTTATTTTTTTTAAGAAAAAAAAGGTACTTTATCAGTGTGGAAGGACTTTCAGGAGGCTCTCAGCCGGTGGACAGGCGCTAGAGGAATGCACTGTGTCACTACGCCAGTGTATTCTCAGCGGTTCCCTTCTTTCTCGCGCCTCAGGTGGGAGACTGCTCACAGTTTGAGCTCAGAGCGAGTGTCACATCCACGAGGAGGGGTGCTGTCTGCCCGGGGACACCCATTCCTGTGTAGCCGGCAGGTGGGGTGGGGGGAAATGCGTCAGGTCCCAGAGCCGAGAGCAGCCATCAGCCGAGAGGCGACTGCTCTCCTCCGCCCCTCCTCCTCTTCTTCCTCCTCCTCCTCCTCCTCCTCCTCGTCCGTGCATGGCCACTGTCTCCGTCCACCCCGGTAGGACCTGACGGCTCTGCTGTGCCTCCCGGTGCCCCCTCGGCAGGGGCACCCCCATCACTCTGGCCTCCTCCTGTCCCCACCGCTGCCGGCCGGTGCTCCAGCTCACGCTCCCTCCTCTTCCTCTTCTTCTGCTTCACCGTGCCGCCCCCCGCGCCCTCCCCCCTCGGGGGCACCTCCTCCCGCTGCCTCTGACTGCACCCTGCCAGGAACTGGCGCTCCTGCTCTGCCAACCGGACGAGTTTGGCACTCATGGTAACGCCGTGACGGGCACCTCTGCGGGAGACAGAGAGAGAGAGAAAGAGATGGAGGCTCAGGACAGGCAAATGCGAGGTGTTGCGTTTTGGCCAGGCAAACCAGGGCGGGACTTGTACAATTAATGGTAGGGCCCTGGGGAGCGTCGTTGAACAGAGAGACCTAGGGGTGCAGACTCATTCTTTGACCAAGGAGTTGCGGGTGGATAGGTTTAAAGTTTGAGAAGAATGTGGAGCTTGGGTGGTGGATGAGGTTGTAGGCTTGCTTGCCGGGCCAGTGGGTTTGGTTGCAAACGCTTCGCTGGGGTAACATCATCAGTGCGCCTCTGGTGAAACTGGATGTTACTTAGCAGCGTGTCGAAACGTTTGCAAGCAAGTCCACAACCTGATGTTTCACCCGCTTGCCTTCATCGCTCTTAACGCTGAGTACAGTAGTTGAGTAGTCATGTTGAGGCTGTACAGGGACGCTCGGGAGGCCTGTGACCCAGCAGCGTGCAACAAGGATCGGTTCTGGGTCCCCTGCTCTTTGTCATTTATTTGGATGTGAACATAAGAGGTATGGGTTCGTAATGACACCAAAATTGGAGGTATAGTGTATAGCGAAGAAGGTTACCTCAGAGTATAATGGGACCTTGATCACAGATGGGCTGAGGAGTGGCAGATTGATTTTAACCTAGATAAACTGCATTTTGGTAGCGCAAACCAGAGCAGGATTTGTACAACTAATGGTAAGGCTCTGGGGAGTGTTGTCAAACAGGGAGACCTAGGGGTGCAGGTACGTAGTTCCTTGAAAGTGGCGTCACAGGTAGACAGGGTGGGGAAGGAGGCATTTGGCACACTTACCTACATCAGTCAGAGCAGTGAGTACAGGAATCGGGACTTCATGTTGTACAGGACATTGGTGAGGCCACTTTTGGAGTACTGTGTACAATTCTGGTCGCCCTGCTATCGGATGTTATTAAACTGAAAAGCGTGCAGAAAAGATCATCATGATGTTATCGCGGCTGGAGGGTTTGAGTTATAAGGAGAGGCTGGGACTTTTTTTTTCACTGGAGCGTAGGAGGCTGAGGGGTGATCTGAAAGACGTTTATAAAATCATGAGGGGCATGGATAAGGAGAATATGCAAAGGTCTTTTTCCCCAGGGTAGGCAAGTCCAAAACTAGAGGAGAATAGGTTTAAGGTGGGAGGGGAGAGATTTAAAAGGGACTTAAGGGGCAACTTTTCATGCAGGGGGTGGTGCGTGTATGGAACGAGCTGCCAGAGGAAGTGGTGGATGTTGGTACAATTACAACATTTAAAAGGCATCTGGATGGGGACAGGGATAGGAAATGCTGGCAAATGGGACCAGTTCAGTTTGGGAAACTTAAACAGCATGGACAAGTTGGACCAAAGGGTCTGTTTCCATGCTGTATGACAAATTCCAGCCCCCAGCATTCAGAGGGAAACCAGAAAAAGCTGAAAGGCAGGGAGGGGAGGGGAGGCTGACGTGTACTCACTTGTGCCCAGTTCGGCCCCCACACGCCCGTACCAATTCTTCATCTGTCAGTCTGCCATCGGAAACAAAACCAGAGCAGAGGCTTATTCCCCCAATACACCAACACATCTGTGTTCAAAGTTATCGCTCCCATCATGGCCAGCGTCTCAGCATCACCACACCACGCTACCACCGCCCTGCACCCCTCCCCCCACGTGAACTCTCACCCTGGCACAGGGGCTGCAAAGTCCACCCTGAGAACAGAGGACCAGGCCATTCAGCCTATCTCTTACCTTCCCCCTCCCTTCTCCACCCCGCCCCTGCCCAAATAACCTGTCAAATCCCTTCCTGATTAAAAATCTCTCAGCCTTGAATATAATCAATGACCCAGCCTTGCCAGCCCTCTGTGGTAAGGGTGTCTCAGTGGTTAGTGCCACTGCCTCATGGTGCCAGGGACCTGGGTTCAATCCCAGCCTAGGAGCAACTGTCTGTGTGGAGTTTGCACATTATCCCCGTGTCTGCGTGGGTTTCCTCCCACAGTCCAAAGATACGCAGGTTAGGGTGGATTAGCCGTGCTAAATCGTCCCGTAGTGCCCAGGGATGTGCAGGTTAGGGTGGATTGGCCGTGCTAAGTTGTCCTGTAGTGCCCAGGGATGTGCAGGTTAGGGTGGATTGGCCGTGCTAAATTG
>NW_025978947.1:0-297 GCF_021869965.1 Rhincodon typus | reverse complement strand
ACATTCCCCCCCGTGCCACACCTGCGGTTAGACCTCCACCCACCCCAGGCTTGGGGATACCTTGATGAACCGCCCGTACAGCAGCTCCTTACAAAGTCGGGCCTTGCGAGGCTTCTTGTTGGTGACAGACACGTCCCCTCCCTCGGTAAGCTTCTTCACCTCCACCCCATCCTGCCGGGGAGAGACCAGATAGTGTCAGTCGAGGGCCAGAAAGGAGAACCCATCAAGCCCGTCCAAAATCCCACACCCAAACAGAACTGATAGTAACAGGAAGGGGGCGGTAGCGAGTCAGGGACC
>NW_025978946.1:0-6292 GCF_021869965.1 Rhincodon typus | reverse complement strand
TGGGGGGTGGGGACAGCTGTGGTCAGGGGTGTGGACAGCTGTTCTGAGGGGTGGGGACAGCTGTGACCAGGAGTGGAGACAGCTGATCAGAAGGGTGTGGACAGCTGTTCTGGGGGGTGGAGACAGATGTGGTCAGGGGTGGGGACAGCTGTACTGAGGGGTGGGGACAGCTGTTCTGGGGGGTGGAGACAGATGTGGTCAGGGGTGGGGACAGCTGTACTGAGGGATGGGGACAGCTGTACTTACAGGAATAGATTTCAGTTCATGGGGCACTGGCACCAATATTGGGATAGAAGGGAGCTGTTGAAGGGCTTCACTTGATCCATTCTGAGACCAGTTCTGGGCAAATCAAATAACTAGGTTTATAGAGAGGCTTTAAACTTATTGGAAGGGATGTGGTTTTGGTGGGAGGGTATGCAGGCTTATGAAGCAAAGCAATTTGTTGGTATTGCAAGGCAACTATGTGACAATGATATCCAGAGTGGGTCAGGAAGGAACAGAGTATACAAACTTAGAAAACATAGCAATGGGAACAAACAGGGACACAAAGTAAAAAGTAAAATTAATGGTTCTTTTCTTGAATGGGTGGAGTATTTGGAACAAAAATAAATAAATTACTAGCACAAGTAGAGGTTAATGGGTTTGATGTTATAGCTAATATGGAGATAAGGTTACAATAAGATGAAAGCTCGGAACTATATACTTAGGGGCTTGTGATCTTTCAGATGGACAGATAGGAAGAGAAAGTGGTTGGGTGGCTTTGTTAGTACAAGATAGAATTAGTATGTTAGCAAAAGAATATTCTGGATTGGAAGATGTAGTATCCATCTGGGTGGAGGTCAGAAATAACAACGGTAAATAAATGTTGATGGATGTCGTCTTACAGAACCCCTTAGAGAGGCTGTTGTGGAAGACAGAGAATACAGCTGGAGAGAATGAAGGCGCGTAAAAAAAGGCAGCACATTAGTCATGAATCACTTCAATTTTTGTGTAGATTGGGAAAATCAGATTGGCAGGGGAAGCTATGAGGAAGAATTCATACAGTGTATATGGAATAGTTTCCCAGAACAATATATTGTGGATCCAACAGGGGATCAGGCTATTTTGGAGCTGGTGATGTGTAATGAGGCAGCTTTATTGAAATAATCAAAGTAAACTAAAAATCCCTTAAAGAACAGTGATCATAACACAACAGAACTTTGCATTCAGTTTCAGAGTGAACAACTTTGATCAGGAGGAACTGTACTCAACTTAAATAAATGAGGATGGAGTTGGCTGGAGTAGACTGGGAAAGAACAGAAGAATAGCAGGATAGCTGATGAACAATGTTAGAACAAAATAGCTCAAGACTCACAGTAAAGACATATCCCAGTAAGAAGGAAGGATTTAAGGAAGGGATAAACTGGCCAAGTTTAACCGGGGAAGTTAAGGACACTATCAAATTGAGAGATAAGCAGATAGAAATTGAGACTTGTTTTTAAATTTCAGCAAGGGAATCAAGGGTTATCGAAAAAAAGGCAGGGAAGTGGATTACCAGATCAGGCACAATCTCAGTGAATGCTGGGGTAGACTCAATGGGCTGAGTGGCCAATTTCTGTTCTTATGTCTGATGGTCTTATGGAAAGAAAAACATACACAGTGTAACAAAGATAAATGATAAAGCAGAGAACTGGGAAGTTTTAAAAGCCAACAAAAGGTGGTCAAAACAAAGACAGAAAAAATAACTATGAGGGCGAGCTAGCAGATAACATAAAAATATACAGTAAGAGCTCCTTGCTCTTTAGTAAGAGAGAGGCAAAAGTGAACATAGGCGCCTTTGAGAATGACGCCGGGGAAATAATAATGGGGAGCTAAGAAATGGCATGAGAGTTGAACAAACACTTTGCATCAGACTTCACAGTAGAGAAAATTAATAGCTTTCAGAAATACTAAATCATCAAGGGGCTAAAGGAGAAGGAAAGAAACACACTGACTATCATGAGAGAAAAAGTATTAGGGAAACCAATGGAGCTAACGGGCAATAAGTGCCCTGGATCTGATGGACTGCATATCATGCTCTCCAAAAACATAGCTACAGAGATAATGGTTGCACTGATACTAATTTTCCAAGAATCCCAAGATTCAAGAAAAGTCCTAGAGTATTTGAAACCTGCCAATGTAACACTCTTATTCAAAGAAGAGGGAGACCAATAAAACAGCTCAGTTCAAGCCAGTTAGCTTAACATCTGTTTTTGGGAAAATGTTAGTGACTGTTATATAAGGATACAATACCAGACCATTCAGAAACTCAAAGTGAAATCAAGCAAAATGAGCATGGCTTCATAAAGGATAAAGTGTGTCTGGCAAAATTATTACAATTCTTTGAAGAGGTAACAAGCATGACAAATAAATGAGAATCAGTATATGTAATATATGTGGACTTCCAAATGGCATTTGATAATGTACCACACATAAGGCTACTTAAAACACAAGACAGCCTATGGTGATGTGGATATATTAGCATGGACAGATGATTAGCTAACTAATAGAAGACACAGATTTGGATAAAGTAGGGATTTTCAGGAAGGCAACCTGTAACCACTAGAGTGCCACAGGACTCAGTGCTACGGTCACAACTATTTACAATACATTAATGACATCAGTAACAGGTCAGTATGATAGTTCACAGCGCCAGGGACCCAAGTTCGATTCCAGCCTTGGGTGACTGCCTGTGTGGAGTTTGTACATTCTCCCTTTGTCTGCATGAGTTTCCACCAAGTGCTCCAGTTTCCTCCCACAGTCCAAAGATGTGCAGGTTGGTGAATTAGCCGCGCTAAATGCAAGGTTACAAGAATATGGTGGGGGGTAGTTCTGGGTGGGATGCTGTGCAGAGGTTAGTGCAGACTCGATGGGCCAAATGGCCTGTATCTGCACTGTAGTGGCTCTATGATTCTGAGACATATAGATGTGAATTTACTAGAAAATTTAGTATTTTATGTTTGTGAATGACACAGAAACAGATGGGAAGGTAAGTAACGAGAATTACACAGGAGTCTACAAATGAGTGGGCAAAAAACTTGGTTGATGGAATATTGTGTGAGAAACTGGCAGAAAGAATAGAAGAGTTGAATATTATTTAAATGGAGAATTGCTATAGAAATGGCTACAGTACAGAGGGATTTGGGAATCTGAGTACACAAATCATAAGTGCTAAAATTATTCAAGGCACTAAACAGGCCACAGCTGGAACTCTGTGAACAGTTTTTGTCTGCTATCTGAGGAAAGATAAAAAGGATTGTTAAATATGTTCAAGGCTAAGATCAACAGGTTTCTAAACATTCAGGGAATCAAGAGTTACGAGGAAAAGACAGGTAAGTGGAGTTGAGGGATATCAGATTAGATATGATTCCATCGAATGGTGGAGTTGACTCAGTGCATTGAATGGCCACCTTCTGTTCCTACACGTTGTAGGAATGGGGACCGCAGAATTCAGGACCGGGGCCAGCCGTATTCCAAAAATTAGACATCACTTGTATAAGTTTCCAGATGCCAGAGCATATCATCCAGGTTGCCACTCCTAATGCAATGCCAAGGAAGTTCAGAACTGTGAAGTGTGCTTCATCAGATGATGTTAAACTTTAAGTTGTGTGCAACTTGTTTACCACCTCTTCTACATTACAGCTCATCAAAACATTTATTTTGGCTGTAAAGCACTTTCAAATGCTCTGAGGATGTAAAAGGTCCTATAAAATACAAGAATTTCTGTTCTTTCTTTCCATGTCTAACCCCAAAGTGAACAGTTTTATTGTTATCAGTGTCACAACTTCTACATGTGAGATTTTAATTCCAGATTTCCAGTCAAGCAGAAGTTAACATCTCCTGTTTGAAGAAGAAGCAGTGCTGATGAGGGGAATGAAAATAACAAGAACAGCTCATACAAATTAGAATAGTCAAAATAAACCAACCCCCAATGCCTTGCATTGCAATGAAAGTTTAAGGGCTTGGCACTCTTGTCACTCCCCTCTTATGAGGAAAAGGGAATTGACTTCAGGAGAAAACTGAGAGAGGCCAAAAGGTTTCAGGAGGAATTTCCAGAGTTTAGGAACTCAGTCAGCAGAAGGCATGGTTGGAGGTATGGAAATCAAGGATGTACACAATCCAGGAAGCATAGGAGTGACAAGTTTGTGCGTAGAAAAAAAATGCAAACTGAAAGTGAAGTTTATGCATGTTTTCTCTAAGTCATTTGCTTTTTACTTGATGAGATCAATCTAACTCAGAGTTAAATGAAGCTAAGCTGATATAATGCTGTGAACTGGAGTAAATGTTGGATCTGATTATTGACATTTTAGTAATGATTTGGTTGAGACAATATTGTCTTTTCCATCATAATAAATGCTGCATCTAAGTCCATTCCTTTAATTAGGAACTCCGTTACCCTGTTAACTAAAGGGTGGGGTAGCCAAGAGGCTGGAGGGCAGGGCTAGCATTCTCATTTTTTCCATTATTCATTCATGGGATGTGGGTGTCACTGATTACAGCTGCATTTATTCCTATTCCCAATTCACATTACACATATATATTCTGTAGTTTGAGGGACAATATCTGTAGAAAATACCGGGACCACTATTTATTAATGTCTTTCAGAAACAGGAACAGACTAAGTGGGCCAAATGGCCTTTTTCAATGGTACAGATTGTTGTTGAATTCTTTGTAGCAGCCACTGGTCTGACTCACTTATTGAAAAACTTGACGCAGCATGAAGCATACTCCCACAAAGTTGATATAAACAAATGCGTTCTGTTCTTGAGTCCATTCGCAAGCTAATTTGTAGGCAAGTTACAACACAATGCAGGACAACATAAAATAGCTCTTCGTGAGTACAAGGAAACATTGGTCCTTTAAAATTACATCCCTGTATGGAACTGTGTTTGTAGGTTCAAGCATCCTTAAATTGGACTTCAAAAAATTAGGATTCTCTGTTTAAGACTGTCACTTCTGAAGGCACTGTGTTCTTCTGTAGTAGCTAGTTACACACATTCTCTCTCTCTCTCTCTCTCTCTGCCTGCTGCAGTTTATAAGGTATCAGCTTGGTGCATTTAGTGCAAGGGTGTAGAAAAAGGAGTATGTTTTGAAAGTATAAAGCATGACCCACTGGAAACATCTCAGGGGCTGTGCCAGGAAATTTTATTGCACTATGGGGACCCTGAGAAGGGAACAAATAAATACAAGTTAAAAAAAGGAAGCTACCCACCCTCTTATCAGGCAATGCTTGCATCAGATATAGCTCAATTGATAGCATCCTTGCTTCTGAGCCAGAACATTGTGGCTTCAAGACCCACCAAGTCTTTAGTCATCTGTCATCTCGTGTTTATACAAAATATCTTGCAAACATTATTGAGGAAGAGCTGGGTATCAATATTTATTCCTCAATCAAGAGCACAACACAGCAAATTATCTGGTGATTATCACATTACTCTGTGGGAGTTTTTGGAGTGAAAATTGGCTAGTGTGTTTTCTAAATTACAATAAAAACTGCAATTTAAAAATGCTTAATTAACTATAAAGTAATTTGGGATATCAGGAACACCATTATATTAATGACTAGTATTTCTTTGTCACTGCGTAGATGAATCCTGCATCAGAAGTTACCATCAACACTGGAAACACCAATAAATTCAAAGGGTTTAAACTGAGTTTGACCCAAGGGGTAAGAATGAAAAGAAACTTGGCTACTTCTGACTGCAAGTCTAGCTTCATATTTAAATTATGAGCTGAAATTTTGGAACGGTAAGCACAAACAGATTTCTTTCACCTCTGAGAACTGGCTGAATTCAGGCCATTTGGTAGGGTTAGTTTTGCCAGTCAAAGCCATTCCCTTGTTGTGATGAGTCAATCCCATTAAAACGCTGCACCTTTCCCAATTGGCAAGCTCCTTCCAAAAAAGAAATAAAGGTTGGTGTTGCAAGAGTGGAAAAATCAATAGCACTAAGTTTTGCATGAGATGGGATTGGGTTGGAGAAACAAGGGAAATTTAACTCCCAATGATGGTTGAGAGGTTAAAAATAAAAATATGGGTATGTGTCCAAATGCAATTTTGATTGAGTTAGGTTAGAGTGTGTGATTAACCTGAGACCCAAGATGGCCAACAACAACAATTATTATTATTATTAGTTAGTGAATACAAGTCTCCAAAGCCAAGTGATAGCTTTCTCTTTGAGGTAATTTGTCCACGATTTAGTTTGTAGAGGGACACTCTTTGGTAATGTGCAACATTGTTTGTGTCTCTCTAGAAGTGCATGGGTTTTGTTGGGAC
>NW_025978945.1:0-6293 GCF_021869965.1 Rhincodon typus | reverse complement strand
TCTCCCTATTTATTTCAAAACCCCCTTCCCCTCCCCCTTTTCTGATGAAGGGTCTAGGCCCGAAACGTCAGCCTCTCTGCTCCTATGATGCTGCTTGGCCTGCTGTGTTCATCCAGCCCTACACCTTGTTATCTCTCTCCCTAAGTCCTTCTCCACTGCCTCCTCCACTCTTGTCGCTATCAACAATGAAAGGAACATATGGATTTCTTGCCACTTCAATCATTCAGCTCCCTCTTCTGCTTCCTTCTCTCTGCCCTAGCCCTGATTTAGCATCTGCCTCAGATTTCTTTTTCCCTCGCAATCTCTCCAAACTCATGAGACGCTCAAGATGCCCGCGTTTCTTTCTTGTCCCGATTGCTGCCCATTCTCTTTTGTACCTGGCTCCGCTATAATTGTCATTCCAATAGTTCCCAACCTTCAGATGCTGTCCCCTCCCTTGCAGGTTTACCATCTTTACCCTCCCAAAATGATCAACCCTGACCCCTCTGACCTTGGAAACTAACAGTCCATGTCAACTTCCCTTCCCTCCAATGTCCATGAATAAGCTCACACTTCCAAAATCTGCATCCATATACCTCATTACTCCATGTTTGAATCTGTGTTCAGATTTCTGCTTCGCCCCCGCAGTGAGACATCCCCTTAAACAAGGTCAAAGCTTACGTGCTTGTGATTATGTCCATAATCTTTCCTCATCTTGCTGCTTTCCTCCATTCTCCAGTTGCATTCTCCAGAGACTTCTCTTCCTGTCTTCCCTAACAACACATAGTCAGAGCACCTCCTGAAATGACTTCATTTCTCATTCCATAAGACCATGAGACTGTAGTAATAGGAACAGGAGTAGGCCGTTTCGCCCCTCATACCTGCTCTACCATTCAATAGGACAATGGCTGATCCCGATCAACATTCCTCATGTTCACTTTCCTGCATTTTCCCCGTAAACTTCGATTCCCCAATTGATCAAGAATCTATCTATTTCAGCCTTAAGGACACAAAAGGACTCTGCCCCTACGGGTCTCTGTGGCAAGGAGTTCCAAAGACTCACCACACTCCTCAACTCGGTCTTAAATTGGCACCCCTATATTCTAAGGCAATGCCCTCTGGTCCCATGAAGGGAAACATCCTCACAGTATTTACCCTGTCAAGCCCCTTAAGAATTCTACGTGTTGCAATGAAATCACCTTGTTTTCTTTTAAGCTCCAGTGAGTAGAGTTTAGCCCTTTTTTTTCATTCAGCATGAGGGCATCGCTGGCTGGGCCAACCTTTAGTGCCCATCCCTAATTGCCCAGAAGGCATTTGATAGTCAACCACATTGTTGCGAGTCTGGAGTCACATGTAGGCCAGACCTGGTAAAGATGGTAGTTTTCTCCCTAAAGGACACTAGTGAACCAGAGCGTTATTTTGTTTCTCCTGAGAATTGACAACGGTCATCATTAGACTCTGAATTCCAGATTTTTATTGAATTCAAATTCCACCATCTGCCATGGTGAGATTCAAACCTGGGTCCTAAGAACGTTCCCTGGGTCTCTAGATTAACAGTCCAGCAAGAATACCAATAGGTCATTGCCTCCCCTTGACAATCCCTTCATATCAGGGATCATCCAAGTAAATCTTCCTGGAAATGCCTCCAATGAAATGATATCTTTCCTTAAATAAGGTGACTAAAACTGCTCCAAATGTGGTCTCACCTGTTGCAGTAATACCTTCCTACTGTCATATTCCAACTCCCTTGAAATAAAGGCCAACATTCCATTAATGTTCCTGATTACCTGCTGTACCTGTGTGCTAGCTTTCTATGTTTTGTGCACAAATACCCCCAAGTCCTTTTGTGTTGCAGCTTTCTGCAGTTTTTCTCGATTTAAATAATGCTGTTCTTTTGTTCTCCCTTCAAAAATGAACAACTGCACATTTTCTCCATCTGCCAAAATTTTTGCCCACTTACTTAGCCTATCAATATCTTCCTGTAAATTGTTCGTTCCCCCCTCAAATTTGGTCACAGTGCATTCACTTCCTTCCTCCAAGTCATTAATATATATTATAAATTGTTGCGATCCCAGCACTGATTTCTGTAGAATCCATTGGTCATGGGTCGCCAATCTAAGAAAGAATTCATTATCCCCACTCACTGTTTCCAGGAATAAGCAGAGGGCCCTGAGACCATCCTGATGGGGGTTGGACATGTAAAGGGATTGCACGTCCAAGTTAAAGAGGAGGCTCCAGCAGCCCATAAACTAGAAATTCTGAAACTGGTATAAAGCCAATGAGCCAATTCTCTATCCAATATACTACCTCCAACACTGTGGGCTCTTATGACTTAACCTTTTATGAGGCACCCTGTTGAATACCTTCTGGAAGTCTAAATACAACACATCTACTGATTCTCCTCTATGCATTCTAGTTAAGATATCCTTGAAAAACTCTTAACAAATTAGTCAGAAATGATTCATTCCATTTTAAGTACCATTAATTCTGAAGCTGGTTAATGTTCAATTCTTAGCCGTCTTCGCTTCCTTATTGACATATTAATCCTCAACAAAATAATTTGGAAATACAACACCAGATCCTTTTTTTATGCTCTACCTCACCACCATTTCTTTCAATCCCATTGCCTTTGTGTTATCACAGTGTTTGACCCATATTGAGACCCTGGTAAGTACTTGTATTTTTCCCAATTAAAACTGAGAATACAGTAGCCATGGAGTTTGGTACCTACCACAAAATCCCATTCCCATCCACCCTCTATGTCCACTGTCCAAGACTGGACTAGGCATTTCTATGTAGCTGAGCTTCCAATCTCCTATCATTTACATCACAAAGACTATCAACATTGACCTCTGAAACGCGACCACTTTCAGTGCTGCTCCAACCCATGTGCTTCTGAAACCCCTGACTATGCTTGTGTCACTTCCAGACTCCGATGTTCAAATGGTGTCCTGGCTAACCGCCCATCTTCCACACTCTGTAAACGTGAGCTGTTTTAAAATTCTGCAGTCAGTATCCTAAACTTTAACAAATCGCGCTAACCCATTGATCTGTGTTCATGACCTACATTAGTTTCCAGTGTGATAACACGTGAATATTAAATTCTCACTCTTGTTGTCAGATATCTCATCCCTCTCAGGCACTGCAACCTCATCCTGTCCTACAACCCTTCAAGTATTCTACACTCATCTCTTGTGTATACACAATTTGCCCCATCCCAGCATTGGTGACTGTACCTTCAGCTGTGTTGCCCTTAAATTCTGGAGTGCCCTCGTTAATTTCTTCCTTTCAATTTCCTCCTTTCTAAATGCTTCTTTAAAGCTAACTCTTTGTCAATTTTTTTTATCCTTCTGTCCTTCTTTGAATTGGTGTCAGTTTTAATTTCCTGTGAATGGATTGAGAGGTTTTATTGTGTCAAAGGTGCTATATAAAAGCAAGGTATTGTTTGCATGAACAGCATATGGCGATGAGAGAGTTGCGCTGTCTGCATTTCAGGGTCACTCCTTCCGAAGTTTAGTAATGCAGCAAGCTGGGCTGTAGGGGGCAGCCAGGTTCAGCATTATGCTCTTGAACTAAATGTTAACTACACAGTACACAACACACAGCAATGCATATCAATCTGCTGCAGCCGAACCAGTGGCAATTGCTAGACCTTAAGACAAGCTAAAGCTCCCTTGATGTTTCCCATACCCAGAGCCCTGCCTAATCATCTGATCATTCAAAAAAAAACAAAGAACTAATGAAGGGTCTAGGCCCGAAACGTCAGCCTTCCTGCTCCTATGATGCTGCTTGGCCTGTTGCGTTCATCCAGCTCTACACCTTGTTATCTCAGATTCTCCAGCATCTGCAGTTCCTACTATCTCTGAAAGAACTGAGGATGCTGGAAATCAAACACAAACATAGAATTTGCTGGAAAAACTCAGCAGGTCTGTCAGCATCTATGAAGAGAAAGCAAAGTTAACGTTTCAAGGTCCAGTGACCCTTCTTCAGAACTGATTGTAGCTAGAAAATGTTTGGTATTTATGCTAAAGATGGGATGAAGGGAAGCAGGGACGAATAAACAATAGATGGAGATGGAGCCCAAGGGGGAGAAAAACAGTTGGGCGGACAAAGGAATGGGTAAAGGTCAGCCTGGGAGAATGAATAGATGCTGATGGGGCCCATTAGTGGCTGACAATGGGTTGCTTGTTGCCTGTGTGATGACAAGGCCCGATAGATGGAGGAGTTGGGGTTAGGACAATGGGAGAACTTCTTCAAGCCCTAAAATTATTGAACTCAGTATTGAGCCCAGAAGGTTGCAGGGTTCCCAAGTGGAAAACGAGGTGCTGTTCTTCCAGTTTGCACTGAGCTTCACTGGAGCACTGCAGCAAGCCTGAGACACAGATGTTGTCCAGGGAATTAGGTGGTGTGTTGAAATGGCAGGCAGCAGGGAGCTCAGGGTCATTTATGTGGACAGAACATAGGTGTTTTGCAAAGCCGGCGCCCAGTCTGCTCTTTGTGTCCCCAGTGTGAGGATGTATAGTTGAGCTAACTATGGGAGTCGGTTGATTTGTAATGGGATATTGGTGGCCAGCCTATCCCCAGAAATGGAAACAGAGGTGTTGAGGAAAGGAAAGGAGGAGTCAGAGATGGGCCAGGTGAAGGTGAGAGCAGCATGGAAATTGGAAGCGAAATTGATAAACTTTTCCAATTCTGGGCCAGAGAAGGAAGTAACATTGATAATGTCATTGATGTATCGGGTGGGGACTGGAGTGGGACTGGAGCAAGGAAAGTTCCATGCACCCTACAAAGTGACAGGCACAATTGGGACCCATGTGGGTACCCATGGCCACTCCCTTGATCTGAAGAAAGTGGGAGGAGTTGTTCAGAGTGAGGACGAGTTTGGCCAGGCAGTGGGTGGATGGGAACTGTTCCAGTTGTTTGTCCAGGAATAAGCAGACAGCCCTGAGACCATCCTGATGGGGGATGGACATGTAAAGGGATGGCACATCCATGGTTAAAAGAAGGCACCTGGAGCCTGCAAACTGGAAATTCTGAAACTGACGTAAAGCATCAGAGAAATTGCAAATGTAAGTAGAAAGTGACTGGACAAGGGGAGAAAAAATCGAGTCAAGGTAGGAAGGGATGAGTTCTCTAGGGCAGGAGCAGGCAGAAACAATGGGTCTACCTGGGCAGTCCTGTTTGTGGATTTGGGAAGGAGGAGAAACGGGCTATGTAGGGCTCAGGAACTATGAGCTTGGAGGCAGTGGGGGGAAGTCACCAGATGAAATGAGATTAGTGACCATTGTGGACTAATTACTCATTTGTTTACTGTTTGTGGGATCCTGCTCTGCACAGATTGGCTGTTGATTTGGGTCTACAAACCGGCAGTGCCTACACTTCTGAAGTAATCCTTCATTTCTGAAGTGCTGCAGGCAATAGTGGAAAGTGAAGAAGTGAGACACTAAATGAACAAATCAACATGCATCCATCACTCTATCTTCAGGGAAGCTCAGCCTGTCCATGATCCAGAACGTGAGGAGTGTTTCATAAGGGCCTGCCTCCCTCACTTTGTTTGCAAAAAGCAGCACCGTCTTATGCAAGTCGAGATGGTTGCAGTTGTCCCCACTCTGACTTTTTATGTGCAGTCATTAATCCGACTTCATCCGTTCTACATCCTCATAATGGCATTTCGTAAATATAATCTGGGCAACTGGCACTGACATTTTTCTTGAATCTCTGTTTACGATTATGGGCGTATCCACAGTAAATGTTTCACTGGTGACCTCTAGATTCACTGTCCTCAAAACCACTCCTGTCAATCAATTCAAGGAGCTCTTAGTCCTGACCATCTGTTTCACTGACAGCTGAATAATGACCTTCCCACTGGAGAGGATCCTCATACTTAGCTTGTATGATTGCACATTCGGATTTGGGTTGTCTGAATGTCAATGACAGAGTCCACGAATGAAATTAAATATTCTTTTGACTACAGCCAACTCTAAACATACAGGGCCACCAGAGAATGCGAAAAAAAAAAGATTCACAAGCCTGATACCAGAACTGAGATAATAACCATCAGGAAAGATTGAACAGGCTGGAGATCTTTGCTCTGTGAAACAGAAGGCTGAGAAGTGACCCAACAAACGGTTTTAACCTTATGAAAGGGTTCAGAAAAACAGATGTTGAAAAATGTTTCTACTTCTGGAGAAACCCAACTAGAATCCTTTTCTGATGAAGGATCTAGGCCCGAAACGTCAGCCTCTCTGCTCCTATGATGCTGCTTGACCTGCTGTGTTCATCCAGCCCTGCACCTTGTTGTCTCGGATTCTCCA
>NW_025978944.1:0-6293 GCF_021869965.1 Rhincodon typus | reverse complement strand
ATGGTCCAGGTAAACTTAAGGTTGGGGTGGAAGGTGTTAGTGAAGTGTATGAACTGTTCGAGCTCCTCGTGGGAGCACGAGGCGGCGCCGATACAGTCATCAATGTAACGGAGGAAGAGGTGGGGTTTAGGGCCGGTGTAGGTACAGAAGAGGGATTGTTCCACGTAACCTACAAAGAGGCAGGCGTAGCTTGGGCCCATGCGGGTACCCATGGCTACCCCCTTTGTCTGTAGGAAGTGGGAGGAATTGAAAGAGAAGTTGTTGAGAGTGAGGACGAGTTCGGCTAAGCGGATGAGGGTATCAGTGGAGGGGGACTGGTCGGGCCTGCAGGACAGGAAGAAGCGGAGGGCCTTAAGGCCATCTGCATGGGGAATGCAGGTGTAGAGGGACTGGACATCCATGGTAAAGATGAGGTGTTGGGACCAGGGAATTGGAAGTTCTGGAGGAGGTGGAGGGTGGAGGAGCTCGAACAGTTCATACACTTCACTAACACCTTCCACCCCAACCTTAAGTTTACCTGGACCATCTCTAACACCTCTCTCCCCTTCCTGGACCTCTCTGTCTCCATATCGGGCAACCACCTAGAAACCGATATTCATTTCAAGCCCACCGACTCCCACAGCTACCTAGAATACTCCTCCTCCCACCCACCTTCCTGCAAAAATGCTATCCCCTATTCCCAATTCCTTCGCCTCCGCCGCATCTGCTCCCAGGATGAGGCATTCCACTCCCGTACATCTCAGTTGTCCTCGTTTTTCAAGGACCGTAACTTCCCCTCCTCGGTGGTCGAGAACGCCCTCAACCGTGTCTCCCAGATCTCCCGCACCTCATCCCTCACACCCCGTCCACGCAATAAAAACCAAAAAAGAATCCCCCTCGTCCTCACGTACCACCCCACCAACCTCCGGATCCAACGCATCATCCTCCGACACTTCCGCCATCTGCAATCCGACCCCACCACCAAAGACATCTTTCCCTCCCCACCCTTATCTGCTTTCCGGAGGGACAACTCTCTCCGTGACTCCCTTGTCCGCTCCACACTCCCCTCCAGCTCCACCACACCCGGCACTTTTCCCTGCAACCGCAGGAAGAGCTACACCTGCCCCCATACCTCCTCCCTCACCCCCATCCCAGGCCCCAAGCCACCTATCCTCTCCTCTATCCCTCTTCTATCCGCCTCCCACTCTCTCCCTATTTATTTCAAAACCCCCTTCCCCTCCCCCTTTTCTGATGAAGGGTCTAGGCCCGAAACGTCAGCCTCTCTGCTCCTATGATGCTGCTTGGCCTGCTGTGTTCATCCAGCCCTGCACCTTATTGTCTAGATCTTGTTGCATTTGATAATGGACTGCTGCAGTATATGAGAAAGAAAGAAATAAAGATACATCTGTGAGATCACAAGCAGACCATGAATCGGTTTTGACTGCTTGAGTACCTGAACAGATAAATAGAGAAAGAAGTATGCAAAGAAAGTGTAGAGCTGGATGAACACAGCACTCCAAGCAGCATCATAGGAGTAGGAAGGCTGACGTTTCGGGCCTAAAAAGAAGGGTCTAGGCCCGAAAAGTCAGCCTTCCTGCTCCTATGATGCTGCTTGGCCTGCTGTGTTCATCCTGCTCTACACCTTGTTATCTCAGATTCTCCAGCATCTGCAGTTCCTACTATCTCTTATGCAAAGAAAGTCTTGCATTTGTATAGGCCCTTTCAGAATGTTACGATGCCACTGCAAATTGAATCTTTTCAAAATGTGGTCCTGGTGATAACTTTGAAATGGGGTAGCCAATTTATGCAAGATCATGTCCAACAAACCTCAATGTGACTAAATAAACATTTTTAGTGAATAAAAACAGGAAACATGGGAAATAATTGGCAGAACTGAGTTCTTGAAACATTAACTCTGTTTCTTGCTCTATAAAGGCTGCCCAACTATTTCCAGTCCTTCCTATTTTCATTTCAGATTTCCAACATCCATAATGTTGGAGAAAGTAAGAATTGCCGATGCTAGAGTCAGAGATAACACACTGTGGAGCTGAAGGAGCACAGCAGATCAGGCGGCATCAGAGGAGCAGGAAAGTTGACGTTTCGGGTCGGGAAGCAGGGTCCCGACCCGAAACGTCAATTTTCCTGCTCCTCTGATGCTTCCTGGCCTGCTGTGCTCCTCCAGCTCCACACTGTGTTATCCGTAATGTTGGGTTGATTTTAGTGCGATATATTGAGGGGTAAATATTAGGCAAGACATTGGGTACAATTTCCTTGCTTTTCTTAATAGTGCCTTGAGATCTTCAAGTCCACATGAGTGGAAAGATAGGTCTTCAGTTTAATGTCCCAACTAAAAGACCTTGGGCTGGATTTAACGAAGGTGACAGGGATAGCCCTGATTTAATAGAGAGCCAGCAAAAGCCTGCGTCACCTCTTTCAGCAAAGCCTCACCAAATAAAGTGCTGCTCAGGCAAGTAGCTGGATTGTGGTGAGCCTCTCCATGGGATCAAGGAACTCTGGGGCAGATCTCCCACATGTTGAGAGCTGCAGAGCAATCAGAGGCCACTGGGGTGGGTGGAAGGTAATGGCTGCCGATGTTATGTCTCACACTGGACGCTGATGTTTGTCAGTATGTCCCAGGCCATGGGTGGTTGCTGGCAGGAGGGTTCTTGAGGGGTGTGACTTGCAAGAGAAAAGGAGGTTTACAGCAAGAAGAAGAGAGTGGCTCTCAATATCCCCAGCCTCCTATTGGTCTCATGGTCACCAGGGTGAAGGGTATTTCATGCCACCCACCACCGCTGACATTTCTTCTATACGGCACTGAGCTGTATGCCCAGATATTCTGCTCAAATCTCAAGAGGAAGACATGAACCATTGACATTTTGGACTGAAAAGGCATAGACTAGTGTACTTTTTAAATGGTGTAATGTTAAATACAGTTGATGTCCAAAGAGACTTGGGGGTTCAGTTGCATAGATCTTTAAAATTTCACGAACAGTTGCAGGAAATAATCATGGAAGTTTATGGAATGCTGGCTTTCGTATGTATCAGACTGGAGTATAAGGACACAATTAGACAAAACCCTGTTTAACCCTACCTGGAGACTGTGAGCAGATCTAGGAACATAGGTTTACTAGAATGATATCCGGACTTCAGGGAAGTTGTGAGGAGTAGTTATATAATTATGCCTGTTTTCTTTAGAATTTAAAAGTTACAGATTGATGTGATTAAAGTCTTTAAGATTTTAATAGGAAAAGATTATGGCATGGCAAATTATTCCAACACTGGGTGGAAATTCTGGAACTAAGGGGCTATGTCTAAAATTAGGGCCAGACTGTTCAGGAAAGGTGTTCAGAAGCACTTCCATGTGCAAAGTGTGGTAGATGTTTGGAACTCTCTTCTTAAATGACAATTAATGCTTGATCAGGTGTTAATTTTAAATCAGAGACAGATAATATTTTGTGAAATGACGGTATTGAGGGATACCGTGAAAAGGCAGGTATATGGAGTTAGGCTACAGACCAGCCATGAATGGCGAAACAGTTTCGAGGGGATGAACAACCTACTCCTGTTGCTGTGTTTTTATGACTGACGTATTACCAAAAGTAACATCAAGCTGTAACCAATAACAAATTAAGCTCGTGTTGGAGAAGTTGCACAAAAATCTGGTAAATGCAGTATGAGACCGTGTAATGATTCCTATATTAACTGTGTATTACAAATTTTGGGTTTTTCCTGCACTACAATGGTACCAGCCATTCCTGTAATCAATCTGACTATATTACAATTAGGGGCATGGCTTTACTCCCAACATATAAATAATAACATAGCCCAGCAATGCCATAGTGGTATCCTCTTTTCATCTGAACTGGATACTTATGTCTTTCACATGTGTACTATTTTTAAGGTTGACCAAAAAAGGTATTTGTAAAGATGAAGCCAGATATGAATCAATATGATGCTTTATTTTACAATGAACAAAGATGCTGAGTGCCACTTGCAATCAGACTGACTTTGTTCAATTAATCTGTCTGTTGAAAAATAATGTTAATGCTAAGTTATTTTCCACATCAGTAGGTTATAGAATTATTACAGTGCAGAATGAGGACTTTCAACCCATCTATCTACACTGTATCTCCGAATGAGATTATGACTGAGTGCCATTCTCCAGCCCTTTTGTGGAAATCTATTCACCATAATCATCTAATGTCCCCTTGACTGGCTCAGTTGAATTTGCCTCCACCACACTTCTAGGCAGTGTATTCCATACCCTAACAATTTCTTGTGTGAAAAAGATTTTTCTCACCTTGCATTTACTTTTTTTGCAAATCAATTTATATCTGTGTTCCCTTGTTTTGGATCCTTTTTATGAGCAGGAACAGTTTCTCTCCGTCTGCTCTGCCTAGGTCTCTCGTAGTATTGAAAACTTGAATCAAATCCCCAGTTAGTCTTCCCCCCTCCTGGGAAAACAGTCCAAACTCCTCCATCTATCTTAATAACTGAAGTGTCTCTTCCCTAGGGCCATTCTTCTAAACTCTTCTGCAATCTGTCCATTGCATTCACATTCTTCCTAAAGTTTCGCACCCAGAACTGTACACAATATTACAGTTGAGATCAAGCTAGCGTCTTACATAGGTTCATCGTAATCTCTCCGCACTTGTACTCTATAACCCAATTAATTAAGCCTAGAATGTCTGCTTTATTAACCACTCTCTTCACTTGTCCTATTAACTTTCACAGTTTATACAGCCAGATCTGTCTGCTCCTGCACACCCTTTAGAGTAGTATCCTTTATGATATATTGTGTCTCCATGTTCCTTCTATCAAAATCCTCACCCTTCTCTGCATGGAATGTCATTTGTCACCAAGTTGTCAATATTATCTTGAAGTTCTACACTGTCTTGCACGTAGGTGCTTTCAATTTTTGCTTCACCTGCATCTTCGAAATATAGCCCTGCATGCTAATATTTAGTTCATCAACACATATCAGGAAAAACAAGGTACAAAACATTGTCCCCTGGTGAATTTCACTACAAATCTTCCTTTGTCTAAAATATGCATATTAGCCATTATTTCTTGTTTCTACCCTTCAGCCAATTTTGTTTCAATGTTGCTACTGTCCCTTTTATTCCATTGGCTATATCTTTTCTCACAAGTCTTCATCAAACACCTCTTAGACGTCCAGATACGCCACATTAACAGCATTGTCCTTATCAATCCTCTCTGTACCTCTTCTAAGAACTCCAATAGTTAGATAAACATCATTTTTGCCTATATAGTCCATGCTACGAACCCATATTTGTCCATATTATTATTGATTCTGTCCCAATTTGACCATAGACAGCTGAAAAGTATTAGATAGCTGGGTTTTCACCTGCTGTTTCAGGCCATCTCTCATCATCCCAATTAAGCTTTGCTACTGAAACTACTCGTACTGCACAAGTGAAGGCTGTTGGGAAAGATAAAAGACATGAATGAGCATTGGTAAATCATAAACAAGTTAATATTTGTGAACATCACCAAAGCTGAAAACTGTTAGTTTTCATAGCTATCTGACATTTCATTCTAACCCCATGAACATGCAAGACCCCATCTCTCCTTCTTTGAGAGATTTAGACTCTGCTGATCACCAGACTGCCCCTATGTGCAGCTGTTTATTATGAAATGGCAAGAGGGTTACCTCTGGTTCTGACCCTCTCCATAATGTCTGCGCTTCACAAGCAGGGAAAGAACAGACCTATCAGTCAGTGTAATACGATGTGCTCATTCAGTAGATAGAGAACACTGGTGAGGATAAGTATTAGGAAGAAGCATGGCACTGTATAAGGAAGAAGGTGAGCCTCCTTATAACAAGTGAGAAAGGAGTCTATCACTGTTATCTTACCAGTTCAAAAGTATCAAAACTACAGTTTGTTCGAAACACTTCATGCATTTACCTCTAAGTCTTTATAGTCAGGTTAGAAAGCTACAATTTGCAAATATTACAGCTAAAGCTGGAATTGCTGACCTGACGTTCACAGGTCATTGAAACCATTTGATTTCCACCAGAAAGTGGAATTGAGTGCAATTTCTTTTCCTTCACTTGTACATGGAGTAAACCCAGATGCAGTGCTGAAAATTGGATGCACAAATTGCATTTGGCTAAATCACTGAGATTAACAGTTTGACAATCTTGTATTACTCGGCTGAATGTTTAATGTCACATCAAGCGTATGTTAGATAACAAGGTGTAGAGCTGGATGAACACAGCAGGCTAAGCAGCATCAGAGGAGCAGGAAGGCTGACATTTCGGGCCTAGACCCTTCTTCAGAAGGGTC
>NW_025978943.1:5667-6294 GCF_021869965.1 Rhincodon typus | reverse complement strand
GGGTACAGCGGATGCAGTATACCACATTGGCAGATGTGCAGGTGAACATCTGCTCCAGAATATTTGTCTGTTCTATCTGCTTCAAAATATTTGAAACATCAGTTTGTCTGGAAAACTACTGAGGCATACACACCGAAGTGAGAGTTTTCTAGTGAACTGAATACCTTCATCCAATCTCCCAGCCTGAAGAAACATTGCACCGTTCACAGTAGGAAGAGACCATACCAGTGTTTCTGGGTGGACAAGGATTCAACTGACTGTAAAACTTACAGACACACAAAGCCGCACATGAAATGGAGAAACCATGGAAATGTGAGGACCATGGGAAAGGATTTCATTCCCTGTCAACGCAGGAGTTTCATCGACACAGTCACAGCAGGGAAAGACCGTTCACCTGTTCTGAGTGTGGGAACGGATTCCCTGATTCATCTGCTCTGCGGGAACAGCAGCGTGCTGCCGGTGGAGAGAGGCCATTCACCTGCTCCGAGTGTGGGAAGCAGTTCAGAGATTCATCTACACTACAGAAACACCACCAGATTCATCCTGGCAGTAGCTGTTTATCCGTTCTGAATGTTGGAAAGGATTCACTCAGTCATCGGATTCACTCAGTCATCGGATTCACTCAGT
>NW_025978943.1:0-5657 GCF_021869965.1 Rhincodon typus | reverse complement strand
GGATTCACTCAGTCATCGGATTCACTCAGTCATCGGATTCACTCAGTCATCCAGTCTGTGGAAGCATAAGAACGTTCACAAATGATCATAGGACTTGGATCTGCGGTTAATCTGCAATATTTGAGCTGCTCGACAGGCCCACAACTTCTACCATCTAGAAGAACAAGTGCAGCAGTTACATGGGACTGTTACCACCTGCATGCTCCCCTCCATATCACACACCATTCTCATTAACAGGATGTTAGAAAGGAAGGTTTGCAGACAGAAGTCTCAAAATGACCTTCACATGAAGATCTAATGGAGTCACTGAAATCACTGGGATTTGAATATCATGCTCCTCCATATTGGCTGTTCCTTCGTTGTCAATGAGTCAAAATCCTGGAACTCCTCCCTAACAGCATTGTGGGTGATCCTACACCACAAGGACTGCAAGTCCCAGAAGGCAACTCACCATCACTTTCTCAAGGAGGACAATGGGATGGGCAATAAATGCTGACAGAGACTTTGATAGTATACATCACGAATTGATTTTAAAAATGAGGGAAAATCACATCCAGGATGGAGCTGCATGCATTTAGACAGTGGGTGAAGTGGGAGAGTCAGAAGGTTTCCATTTGCTGGACGAGCCGCTGTCACCACTTTGCTTTCAGTGAGGCTGATGCTCTTTGAGCCTGGGACTGCACATTGATACTGAAAATACCCCTAAAAGCTGCTGAAGTACATTTACTTTATCCTGAATAGTAAGTAATGTTTTCCTTACCATTCCAATTAGATCAGAAATAAATATGTTTGTCACTGTAGGCCAGTGCCAGGCCAATCGCCTCAGTTGGTCTATGTCAGTATTAATGCTTCACATGAGTTTCCACCCTCCCCTCTGCATCTCCCCCATCAGCAGATCCTGCTAGACCTTTCTTCCTCATGTATGTACTCAGCTTCTCCTGAAATATATTCCTACTGTTCACCTCAACCACTCGCTGTGGGAATTAATTTTTGATTCTCACTCCTCACTGGGTAAAGAGGTGTCTCATGAAATCCCTTTTGGATTATTGAAGCCCTTCGTCATTTTAAAGGCTTCCATCAGGTCACCTTTCAGGCTTCTCTTTTCTGGAGAAAAGCTCTTCAGCCATTCCTGATGTTTATATGTTTTCACTTCTGATAATACCTTTGTGAATCCATGTAATAATGTTTTCCAGTGCCTTTGTTTCCTTTCTCTAAATGGAGATGACAAATGTTGACGTGCTCACAGTGGAGTCAAACTTAGCTTTGAAATAAGTGAAACTTCATTTTCCTCCTTTTTCAGCTCTATTCCGATAGAAAGGGGCCTAAATATGGGTTAGGCCTTTGCAGAATGATGTTAAGTTCCATGAGCTATCTGAGACAGGAATTAGGGGTATTTCATCAGGGATTTGGGACTTCAGTTGGTTGGAGTGACTGGAGCAGCTCATCCTGTTCTCTTTGGATCATAAACTCACTGTTGCAGAACAGGGAGGGAGGCCATTCAGCCCTCTGAGGTCATGCTGGCTCTGTTTGGAACAAGTGTCGGTCCATGTTCTATCCCGATAACCCTGCAGGTTTATATCTGTCAAGGACCTTCCAATTAAAAAATAAGTAATGAATATACTGTTCAGGATGAGAAATGAACTGGAATAATTCATTTTAAATGTAGTTGAGGACAACCTTCCAATCTAGTATTCATCTATATTCTATGTGAAGTGTGGAAAGTTGAGATGATTTAGAAAAATTGATATCTTTCCTTCGGAATGTTTGCATTGTTTGCCAATAAATTTTGCTTTGGGAAACCGCATTTGATAATCTGGTCATGACCTGACAGATCAGGATCACACAGGGAGATGTTGAAACAGACATCCCTTTTGATAAATGCACCTGAAAGTTAATATGTACCGTGACATTGGGCCATCGGTAATGTGCAGATGCTACTTGTTATACACGAAAGAAATAACATGTAAATTCACGGTAAACCTGCACTAAAGAGTGGGTCCCAAACACATGCAGCTCCTTGAGAAACAGCCGGACATGAAATGGTTAATGTGGCCGGGGGTAACGAGACAGCATTGTGACATCATCAAGACAGTGACACGTTCTCCCGAGAGAAACTGACCTGAAACAATCCGGAGAGAATTCAACCCACAGGGAATGGTCAGAAAGTCAGTGAGGTTCATTGGGAAGGGGTTAAAAACTTAGATTGGCAAAACTAGGAACTCTCCACAGGATGGACACAAGTGAATAAAAAGGATGGGGAATCTTTTACGTCCATGTTTGACCTGTTACTTGATGTTCCTGTATCTGTGGATGAGTAATTTATAACTCTCGGCACTCCTCAGGAGGATAGATCGAGTCATTGTGACCCCAGCAGTGCCCAGAGCAGAACTGGAAATTAACAAAGTGCAATTGAGAGAGGGGTGTTGCGTGTGTGAGAGAGAAAATTACATCCCTCTCAAGCAAGTAAATATCATTTTTCAGATTTCTTGCTAATTAATGGACATTACCTGAAATACTATAATGAATTTATTTGATTATGAGACACAGGCAGCATTGGTGAGGCCAGGTTTTATTGCCATATCTAACCTGCCTGGAGAAGGTGGCAGTGAGCTGCCTTCTTGAACTGTTGCAGTCCACCCACAGTCCCGTTAGGCAGGGAAATCTGGGATTCTGACCAAGCGACACTGAGGAACATGATATATTTCCTAGTCAGCATAGCATGTGGCCTGGAGGGGATTTAGCAGGTGGTGGCAATCCCATGTGACTGCTGGTCTTGCCCGTCTGGAATGTAGTTGCAGTTTCAGAAGCTGCTGTTGAAGGTGCCTTGATGAGTCACTGAAGTGCACCTTGTAGCTGGTACACACGACTGCCACTGTGCATCAGTGGTGAAGGGAGTCAATGTACAAAGAGGTGGTCGGGTGTGAATCGAGAGAGCTGTTTTATGCTGTATGGTGTCAAGTATTTTGTAAGGCTTTAGAAATAAAAAGCAAGCACTATCACATGAAACTGTCCACAAAGCGAATGGTTGGTTTCTGACAGTAACCTCTGAAGAGGACAAGTGAATGAAAGGTGGGTGCATTAAAAAATGATCTCAAAGTGGGAATAAAAGACACATCCTAGAGACAGTCTGAGCAGGTCACACTTTATTAGAAAATGAAAGTCTCAGATGAGACTTCTTCAGAAAAACAAACCCTTTTCGCTGCCAGCACTAACTCCTATTACACCCCTTCCTGACCAATAAATGTTACATATGGTTATTGAAAATGAAAATTAACATTTTGTCAACCTTCCTTGTGAACTCACTCTTGGTGGAGTATAATTTCTAACCCAGACCCTTCTCTCACATCACCCTGAGCATCCTGTGTGGTTTCAGCAGAGGCAGAGACAGGCTGCTTATACCCCTGCTCTCACTGCTCACATGCTTTTGATCTCCATGTTGTACGTTTACCAAACACTGTTTGATCTTTACCAGTGTAGAGGAAAGCTAACTAAAAACCAAAAGAACTGCGGATGCTGTAAATCAGGAACAAAAACAAAGTTGCTGGAAAAGCTCAGCAGGTCTGGCCGGACCCGAAACGTTAACTCTCTTTTCTCCTTCACAGATGCTGCCAGACCTGCTGAGCTTTTCCAGCAACTTTGTTTTTGTTATTGTAGAGGAAAGCTAAACCTGACGGTTCATTTCCAGTCAGGAACAGATCATTGTTTTACACTAATCTCTGATTTGAAGCACATTTCCAGCATTCACCGTTGTTCTTCCCTTGATTCAAGACTCAGTTGGAAACGAGATTTTGTTCCGTGTCTAGTAGAGCTGAGCCATGGAAGACAGTAGCTGGGACACATTTCTTACACACAGCAGGATTAACCCACACCGTGGCTTGGCTGTCAGTGAAGAGAGACATGAAAGAGTAAAGTGCCATCTGACCCCCTCAGTGTGACCCTGAAGGATGTGTCCGGCTGAAGTTCTGTTGCTGCCGTACGATTCCACCCCATCGCACCCCCCTCCCTACCCTGAGATTGTCCTTTCTGAAATCCAGGTGCTATTCAACCGTCAAGACAAATACAACAATCTACAGTGATGTGTTTGAAGCAAAGCTGATTTATTTTACATCTCTCAGAATGTTAAAATCTAGTCTAATTTGAGAGGTTATAAACATCAGAAACAAACTCCAAATGTCAGAACAAAAGTATCAGAAAATTACAGCACGGATCAAGGCATCTTTAAATCCATTTGTGTAATATGGGAATCTCTGGCTGGCCAGCATTATTCGCCCTTTGTCCGTGTTTGTGTTGGCTGAAAGAGAACTACCCAGGTTTTACAACTCTCTGGATTCACCATTGAGATCAATTATTTCAGACTGTGAACTCTACTCCCTTTGTGTTTGCATTTCTTGTTTCAATTTGTTACTGTGTCTGCTGCACACCTGGTTCCAGGCACATCTTTTGTTTCTTTGTTTCTTTTCCAGCCCCTTCTCCATTCCCCATGGCCTTGAGGGACTAACGTTTCTGCAATTTAATCTCTCCGGCTTCCACCCCCTGCCTCCCCAAACCCTGAGAAGACCGCCCTTCTGCCCATGTCCCCCCCCCCCGCAACTTGCTCAAAACCTGATGGGTCCCAGCCCTCTGTGACCTCACCATGCCCCCGGGTCAGTGGCACGAGTTTTGAATTCTCTTCCTCCAGGGAGAATCTGAAATCTTTGTGGCTGCAGCTTTCCCCAGATTTTATTTTTGAAACAAAAACAGCGAAATTGTTTCAGAGTTGAGTTTTGTTTTGAGCCTTCACCCAAAATTTTGTCTTTAGAGCTGAGCTGTGATCCTCCCACAGTCCAAAAATGGCAGGTTAGGTGGATTGGCCACATTAAATTGCCCCCTAGTGTGCACGTTAGGTGGTTGGGTTCGCCATGGTAAATGCGGGTAATGGGAGTAGGGTGGGATAGAGGGTCAGTGCAGACTTGATGGGCTGAATGATCTCTTTCTGCACTGTAGGGTTTCTGTGATTCTAACCAGTTGTGATCATGGTCACATTTTCCTCATGTCAGCCCACACATCACCATGTGCATTCAGCTCAGGCTTTCATGCTGTTTTTGTGGGTTCCTACTCAGACGTTTTTTGGTTTATATCAATTTCAAAATGTATATGAGGATTGAGAATGAATTTGTAAATATAAAGTTTCCAACCAAAATCCCTTGCAGGTTACGAACTGTTTCTGCTGCTGGCATCATTCACAATTTCCGATCAGGAAATTAAAGGTTCAGTCACATATCTTACAGGAACACAGATTGTAATCGCCAGGAGAGACAGAACAGCTTAAAACTCTTTTCTCAAGAGAAGAGGAGGCTGAGAGTTAACCTGATACAAATTGGAAGCTTTGTCCCTGTGAAATGAAATCATTGGATCTTAAACAAAAATGGGAATCAATTCTGAGGAAGAGTGACTTGACCCAAAACACTAACTCTGATTTCTCTCCGCAGACAGTGCCAGACCTGCTGAGCTTTTCCAGCAATTTCTGTTTTTGTTTCTGATATACAGCTTCTGCAGTTCTTTCAGTTTCTATTAATTGAATCTGAAGCATTTTTCACTACCCCGAGGTCATCAAAAGCACTGTCTAAATGTGTATCTCTCTTTCTGTCTGTCTATCTGAGTTAACAATCAGATATCGA
>NW_025978942.1:0-6294 GCF_021869965.1 Rhincodon typus | reverse complement strand
CCATCCCCGCCTCTTCGACCTGTTTGTTTCTTCTCCACCTATCCTCTCCTCCATCCCTCTTCTATCCGCCTCCCACTCTCTCCCTATTTATTTCAAAACCCCCTTCCCCTCCCCCTTTTCTGATGAAGGGTCTAGGCCCGAAACGTCAGCCTCTCTGCTCCTATGATGCTGCTTGGCCTGCTGTGTTCATCCAGCCTTGCACCTTGTTGTCTCGGATTCTCCAGCATCTGCAGTTCCTACTATCTATGAATAGGAAAGGTTTGGAGAAATATGGGCCAGGAGCAGACAGATGGGATTAGTTTAGTTTGGGATTATGTTTGGCATGGACTGGTTGGACCGAAGGGTCTGTTTCCGTGCTGTATGACTCTATGACTCAGCAGCCAGTATGAGGCTCCAATTGTGATTTTACCCTCTTCTGCTTCTTGGGTTTCCTACAACGTTCTACCTCTATTACTTTCCCTATTTTTGCCAAAACATCATGATATCTGAATTAACATCGATTTCAGTATGTAGATAGATAACTCTGCAGACTCTTTCTCACTGAGTGAGGCACAATTGCATCCTTTGCTGAGTGTCTGCAGCTATGTTAAATTAGTCTGACTAAACCACTCAAGCAGTAATGATGCTTATGCAACACAATACGACCTCTTACTAAACGCATGGGTGGCTGACCTGTAAAAACGCATTGTGCTATGAATTTACTATGGTGTGAACAAAGATGATGACAAATCCACAAGCTTGAAAAGGAATTCTTATGCAAGTAAAGTTGAATAATGAAATCAAAATGGATATAACAGTGCAAAGGATCAGTGTTATTGACAGAAAGCTGACTAGCCTGTGTTTGGTTCATACTGCTTTTACTGGCATGCAAATACTTTTCCGATGATAAAGCAGCTTAAAAAAAATCTGGCATGATTCACAAGAGAAGAAAACAAGCCTCCACCACAGACAAGGCGGGCCATGGTCCATGCTGTGTTGCCTCACTGCTCCAAGTCTGAAATCCTGCATCGCCAATAGTTGCATTAGTGCCTTGTATGCTCTAATGAGCAAAGTAAGAGCCATCCAATACACCAGCTTGAATGGCTTAGTGGGTAAACATGCTCCTTGATGTGGCATTTAGTTATGCAGCTCAGCTTCAATCTTCAAATAGACTCCTTACGGTGTGGAAGCAGGCCATTTGGCCCAACGAGTCCACAACAACCCTCCAAACAGTATAGCACCCAAACCCATACCCTACCCTATCCCTGCATTTCCTATGGCTAACCCACCCAGCCTGCACATCCCAAGACACTATAGGATAATTTAAGCATGGCCAACCCACCTAACCTGTACGTCTTTGGACTGTGGGAGGAAACCAGAGCACCCGGAGGAAACCCACACAGGCGCAGCAAGAATGTGCAAACTCCACAGTCACCTGAGGTAGGATCAAACCCAGGTCCCTGGAGCTGTGAGGCAACACTGCTAACCGCCGAGCCACTAGGTCACATCTCATCCATCAACAGAACCCTTTATTTCTATCTCTCAGGCATTTCCCACCTCCACCCTTGCCTCAACCCCACTGCCCCTAAAACCTTCTGTAACCGTAGATTTTATTTCTCTCATGCTTTTTGCTCATATCCACCCTCTGCAAAGTCCCATTTCTTCATGCTAAGGTACCCTGTGCGGTGTTCTGCTCATCCATCCCTTCTGTCATCATTGCCCTCTATTCTCAATTGTTACATTCTAAGTAAAGGCTTTACTCTTGTCTTAAAGTCTTTTGCAAGCTTCACCCCACTATCTTGGCCGTTATGTGTTCAGACTGACATCTGCCTCTATGTCCTTCAATTCTCTGAAGACCCTTTGTGTTGTTGTCCTCTCTTTTCTATCCCACTTTTGGAGGCAATATCCTGTGGCTGTTTTCCCTGGGATGCACTCCTGGAATTCCAGCCCCTCTCCATTCACAGAGACATAGAATCATACAGCGAACAGACCCTTCGTTCCAACTAGTCCATGCCGATCATAATCCCATCTGCCCACGCCTGGCCCATGTCCCTCCAAACATTTCTTATTCATGTACTTATCCAAATGTCTTTTAAATGTTGCAACTGTACGCGCATCTACCACTTCCTGTGAAAGTTCATTCCACGCATGAACTCTGTGTATGAAAATTACCCCACATGTCTTTTTAAAATCTTTCTCCTCTCACCTTAAAAATATGCCCCTTAGTCTTGAAATCCCCTAACCTAGGGAAAAGACACCTGCCATTCACCTTATCTGAACCCTTCATGATTTTATAAACTTCCATTAAGTCACCCCTCAACCTCCTACGCTCCAGTGAAAAAGTCTCAGTCCATCCAACCTCTCCCCATCAATTCCTGGCAACGTCCTGGTAAATCTCTTCTGAACCTTCTCCAGCTTAATAATATCCTTCCAATAGCAGGGCAACCAGAATTGCACTTAGTACTCCAGAAGAGGCCTTACCAAGATTCTGAACAACAAGGTCTGTTCATTGAAGCATGCTAAACACCTTCTTAACCACCCTATCTATATGTAATATAAATGGCAATGAATTATATACCTGAACTCTGGGTTTCTCTGTCCTGCATCACTGCCCAAGGCCCTCCTTCTAATTGTATAAGCTCTGCCCTAGTTTGTTTTACAAAATGCAGAACCTCACATTTATCCAAATTAAACACTATTCACCATTCCTCAACCGAATGACCCAATTGATCAAGATCTTTTTGTAATCTTAGATAAACCTCTTCACTGACCACTATGCCACCAATTTTGGTGTCATCCCCAAACTTACTAAAATCACTAATTTACAAAACCATTACTAAACTTACAAAATTCCTCCTTCCAACTTTAAATGCTTGTCAATGCTCCTCGTTCCATTCAAGTTCCCAGTTACTGCTCCTTCCTTCTGGCCCAAGGTTTGATGACCTTCCTTCATTTTTTGTTGTATTGCTTTAGTTCTTCTGTCACCAACCCTACCCTGATTGCCTTCCCTCATTGATATATTTTGGGATATGTTCTGCATTAAACATGTTACACGAATGACGGTGGTTTTGTTAGCTACTTCTAGCTAGGCGGTACAGGTGGATTGAATATGCCTGGCTTATGGAGAGGAATTGTTAGCAGGGTTCCTGCTTCTGAACAATATCCAATACCCATGTGTGATCATACATGTGAAGGCAGATCCAGTCTTGGTTGTGCAATGGGCTTTACGCTGGCACATCTGATGGGCATTTGCAAGCCAGTTTTGGGTTGCGGTTGGGCATCTACCAGTGCGCCATATCTTCAACCGTTTATCAGTCCTTTTTCTGTAATCTGCATCATACTAAACTTTTACTGCGTGATTCCAGACTAAATATCCCAGGTGACTAATATCAGAGGAACACACAACTTCTGACAATACTGGTGCGCATTTCCTTTGGCCTTTCCAGTCATTGGATGTGTGAAATGATTGTAAAAAACTTTACAGTTGGAAAAGGCTGTTTCTGGGAGTAGGGAAGGAACTGGAATCTAGTGTTACTCTCCAAATCTGCTTTGGGTATCAACCAGTCAGCTCACTTTTCTGTTAACCTTTGTTACATTTTTATTCCTCCTGCAAATTTCCCATCAAGTCAAATGCCATCCTGCCTTGGAATAAATTGGTCGTTCCTTCATTGTCAATGGATTATAATCCTGGAATTCCCTCCCTAATGGCAGTATGTTGTATCTAAGTCCCATGGACTGTAGCAGTTCAAGAATGAATTGAAGCTGGTGTTGGACTGGGGTGACCAAGGTTAGAGGTCATACAATGTCAGGTTATAGTCCAACCAGATTATTTGAAATCAAAAGCTTTAAGAGCGCTGCTCCTTTGTCCTTGTGATTTCAAATAAAACTGTTGGACTAGAACCCAGTGTCATGTGACTTCTGACTGCAGTTCAAGAAGACAGCTCACCACCAATTTCTCAAAGACAATTAGGAGTGGGCAAATAATACAGCAATGCCCACATCCCCTAAACAACTTCTTCAAAAAAAGCTCTGTCGCAGAATGAGGGCATCGCTGGATAGGCCAGCATTTATTCCTCACCCCAGAGAGCAATTAGACATCAACCACATTGCAGTATCTCTGGAGTCAGATGTAATCCAAACCAGGTAAGGATGGCAGTTTCCATCCCTAAAGGACAATGGTGAACCAGATGAGTTCTTCCATCAATTGACAAAAGTTTCATGGTCATCATCAGGTTGTTAATTCCATTTTTGAACATTAAAAAGGGGAATTTCTTTCAAATGGCTTTAGACATGTTTGAATGTTGCTGTTAGCTAGCAAATCCAAAGATTAAAGTAGGGGAGGTAATGGCCTAGTGGTATTAGCTGGACTGCTAATCTAGATTCCCCAGTTAATGTTCTGGGGAACCTGCGTTCAAATCCCACCATGACAGATGGTAGAATTTGAATTCAATAAATATCTGGAATTAAGAGTCTAATGATGACCACAAATCCATTGCTGATTGTTGGGGAAAAACCCATCTGGTTCACTAATGCCCTTTAGGGAAGGAAACCGCCATCCTTACCTGGTCTGGCCTACATGTGACTCCAGACTCACAGCAATGTGGTTGACTCTTAACCCCCCCCACTGGGCAATAAGAGATGGGCAATAAATGCTATCTAACCAAAGATGCCCTCATCTAATGAATAAAGGGGAAAAAAATGGAAATTAAGTCAAAGAGACGGATTTCTCAAATAAAATGATCTTACTGAAACATAGTCTAGTGCAATAAACACAGAGAATGCATGGCAGGTCTGGCAGCATCTGTGGAAAGAGACGTAGAGTCAACAGTTGGAGTCTGGTATGACTACTCTTCAGTCATTTACTGTGTTTCTGTCTCTGCCCAGATGCTGCCAGACCTGCTGAGTTTCTCCAGCATTCTGTGTTTGTTTTGGACCCATGGTATTTTGCTTTTATTGTGTCCCTTTACTGAATTTTCATGAGTCCAGTTGTGATTCCTTCGGGAGCTGGGATTACCAGCTGCAACAACATGAAAACCTCTTATTACTTTATGGACGTATAATTTTACAGGCTAAAAATAAGACCTTGCGTGATAGTTGGAGTTAGTTTTTTCTCACAAGATTTCAAAGTATTTTTGGTTGTAATTATTCAGCAGTCACCCAGCTGATCGAATTTACTTAGGTTTCATTCTGCAGATTAAAGAGAAGTTTTGCTCCATTAGCTTAAAACCTATTCAAGGCCCTTGAGCCTGCCCTGCCCATCCAGATTCATTTACCTGAACATCTGCACGATCTTGGTATGCCTTAATGTCAACACTGTCTTTTTTTTTAAGTTCTTACATATAAGGTCATTTTTGTTAACAGTCCCTAAATGTCCTTGAGCCAAATGGCTTGCTATGCTATTTCAAGGGTAATTAAGAGGTAACTACATTATTGAGGGTCTGAAATGACACATTGGCCAGACTGGATAAGGATAATATTGGCAAACCCAATAGCTTTTTACAACGATCATTGTTACTCCAGTCCTTATTGATTCCAGTTTCACTATCTACCTGTTTCTGAGGGAGGGTCATCAGACCTGAAAATGTGATTTCCTTTTCGCAGTTGCTGAGCTTTTCCAGTGTTTGTTTCACTATTTTGTTGGATTTGAACCCGTAATTGCCAGAGAGCAGTAGCCTGGGATTCTGAATGACCAGTCATCATAGAATTCCTACGGTGCGGAAGGAGGCCATTCGGCCCATCACGTTCACACCGACCCTCTGAAGAGCATCCCAACCAGACCCATCCCCTACCCTACCCTATAACCCTGCATTTCCCATGGCTAATCCACCTAGCCAGCACATCCCTGGACACGATGGGCAGTTTAGCATGGCCAATCCTCCTAACCTGCAGAGCTTTGGACTGTGGGAGGAAACCCACGCAGGCACAGGGAGAGTGGGAAAACTCCACTCAGTTGTCTGAGTGTGGAATCAAACCCGGGTCCCTGGCACTGTAAGGCAGCAGTGCTAATCACTGAGCCACCGTGCTGCCCAGTCCTGTGACATTATCATGGCATTACTGTGTTTCCCTTCCTGAATATGATCTATGTATAGTATATTAATTTTACTGCTTGCACTGGAAGTGTTTGGTTGTTTAATGTATAAGGAGATCAGCGGCAGTACAGTATCAGGCATTCACTCCAAACTAACTGTGCCATTTCTAGCCATGACATTTTATTAGGCAGAAGATGCAGCATCTATTTGTACATATGTGACCACTGGCATTTCCTCTCCTGAGGCTCCAGTTGAGATATAAATAGGAAATAAACCTAACTGCTTC
>NW_025978941.1:0-6294 GCF_021869965.1 Rhincodon typus | reverse complement strand
CCATCCCCGCCTCTTCGACCTGTTTGTTTCTTCTCCACCTATCCTCTCCTCCATCCCTCTTCTATCCGCCTCCCACTCTCTCCCTATTTATTTCAAAACCCCCTTCCCCTCCCCCTTTTCTGATGAAGGGTCTAGGCCCGAAACGTCAGCCTCTCTGCTCCTATGATGCTGCTTGGCCTGCTGTGTTCATCCAGCCTTGCACCTTGTTGTCTCGGATTCTCCAGCATCTGCAGTTCCTACTATCTATGAATAGGAAAGGTTTGGAGAAATATGGGCCAGGAGCAGACAGATGGGATTAGTTTAGTTTGGGATTATGTTTGGCATGGACTGGTTGGACCGAAGGGTCTGTTTCCGTGCTGTATGACTCTATGACTCAGCAGCCAGTATGAGGCTCCAATTGTGATTTTACCCTCTTCTGCTTCTTGGGTTTCCTACAACGTTCTACCTCTATTACTTTCCCTATTTTTGCCAAAACATCATGATATCTGAATTAACATCGATTTCAGTATGTAGATAGATAACTCTGCAGACTCTTTCTCACTGAGTGAGGCACAATTGCATCCTTTGCTGAGTGTCTGCAGCTATGTTAAATTAGTCTGACTAAACCACTCAAGCAGTAATGATGCTTATGCAACACAATACGACCTCTTACTAAACGCATGGGTGGCTGACCTGTAAAAACGCATTGTGCTATGAATTTACTATGGTGTGAACAAAGATGATGACAAATCCACAAGCTTGAAAAGGAATTCTTATGCAAGTAAAGTTGAATAATGAAATCAAAATGGATATAACAGTGCAAAGGATCAGTGTTATTGACAGAAAGCTGACTAGCCTGTGTTTGGTTCATACTGCTTTTACTGGCATGCAAATACTTTTCCGATGATAAAGCAGCTTAAAAAAAATCTGGCATGATTCACAAGAGAAGAAAACAAGCCTCCACCACAGACAAGGCGGGCCATGGTCCATGCTGTGTTGCCTCACTGCTCCAAGTCTGAAATCCTGCATCGCCAATAGTTGCATTAGTGCCTTGTATGCTCTAATGAGCAAAGTAAGAGCCATCCAATACACCAGCTTGAATGGCTTAGTGGGTAAACATGCTCCTTGATGTGGCATTTAGTTATGCAGCTCAGCTTCAATCTTCAAATAGACTCCTTACGGTGTGGAAGCAGGCCATTTGGCCCAACGAGTCCACAACAACCCTCCAAACAGTATAGCACCCAAACCCATACCCTACCCTATCCCTGCATTTCCTATGGCTAACCCACCCAGCCTGCACATCCCAAGACACTATAGGATAATTTAAGCATGGCCAACCCACCTAACCTGTACGTCTTTGGACTGTGGGAGGAAACCAGAGCACCCGGAGGAAACCCACACAGGCGCAGCAAGAATGTGCAAACTCCACAGTCACCTGAGGTAGGATCAAACCCAGGTCCCTGGAGCTGTGAGGCAACACTGCTAACCGCCGAGCCACTAGGTCACATCTCATCCATCAACAGAACCCTTTATTTCTATCTCTCAGGCATTTCCCACCTCCACCCTTGCCTCAACCCCACTGCCCCTAAAACCTTCTGTAACCGTAGATTTTATTTCTCTCATGCTTTTTGCTCATATCCACCCTCTGCAAAGTCCCATTTCTTCATGCTAAGGTACCCTGTGCGGTGTTCTGCTCATCCATCCCTTCTGTCATCATTGCCCTCTATTCTCAATTGTTACATTCTAAGTAAAGGCTTTACTCTTGTCTTAAAGTCTTTTGCAAGCTTCACCCCACTATCTTGGCCGTTATGTGTTCAGACTGACATCTGCCTCTATGTCCTTCAATTCTCTGAAGACCCTTTGTGTTGTTGTCCTCTCTTTTCTATCCCACTTTTGGAGGCAATATCCTGTGGCTGTTTTCCCTGGGATGCACTCCTGGAATTCCAGCCCCTCTCCATTCACAGAGACATAGAATCATACAGCGAACAGACCCTTCGTTCCAACTAGTCCATGCCGATCATAATCCCATCTGCCCACGCCTGGCCCATGTCCCTCCAAACATTTCTTATTCATGTACTTATCCAAATGTCTTTTAAATGTTGCAACTGTACGCGCATCTACCACTTCCTGTGAAAGTTCATTCCACGCATGAACTCTGTGTATGAAAATTACCCCACATGTCTTTTTAAAATCTTTCTCCTCTCACCTTAAAAATATGCCCCTTAGTCTTGAAATCCCCTAACCTAGGGAAAAGACACCTGCCATTCACCTTATCTGAACCCTTCATGATTTTATAAACTTCCATTAAGTCACCCCTCAACCTCCTACGCTCCAGTGAAAAAGTCTCAGTCCATCCAACCTCTCCCCATCAATTCCTGGCAACGTCCTGGTAAATCTCTTCTGAACCTTCTCCAGCTTAATAATATCCTTCCAATAGCAGGGCAACCAGAATTGCACTTAGTACTCCAGAAGAGGCCTTACCAAGATTCTGAACAACAAGGTCTGTTCATTGAAGCATGCTAAACACCTTCTTAACCACCCTATCTATATGTAATATAAATGGCAATGAATTATATACCTGAACTCTGGGTTTCTCTGTCCTGCATCACTGCCCAAGGCCCTCCTTCTAATTGTATAAGCTCTGCCCTAGTTTGTTTTACAAAATGCAGAACCTCACATTTATCCAAATTAAACACTATTCACCATTCCTCAACCGAATGACCCAATTGATCAAGATCTTTTTGTAATCTTAGATAAACCTCTTCACTGACCACAATGCCACCAATTTTGGTGTCATCCCCAAACTTACTAAAATCACTAATTTACAAAACCATTACTAAACTTACAAAATTCCTCCTTCCAACTTTAAATGCTTGTCAATGCTCCTCGTTCCATTCAAGTTCCCAGTTACTGCTCCTTCCTTCTGGCCCAAGGTTTGATGACCTTCCTTCATTTTTTGTTGTATTGCTTTAGTTCTTCTGTCACCAACCCTACCCTGATTGCCTTCCCTCATTGATATATTTTGGGATATGTTCTGCATTAAACATGTTACACGAATGACGGTGGTTTTGTTAGCTACTTCTAGCTAGGCGGTACAGGTGGATTGAATATGCCTGGCTTATGGAGAGGAATTGTTAGCAGGGTTCCTGCTTCTGAACAATATCCAATACCCATGTGTGATCATACATGTGAAGGCAGATCCAGTCTTGGTTGTGCAATGGGCTTTACGCTGGCACATCTGATGGGCATTTGCAAGCCAGTTTTGGGTTGCGGTTGGGCATCTACCAGTGCGCCATATCTTCAACCGTTTATCAGTCCTTTTTCTGTAATCTGCATCATACTAAACTTTTACTGCGTGATTCCAGACTAAATATCCCAGGTGACTAATATCAGAGGAACACACAACTTCTGACAATACTGGTGCGCATTTCCTTTGGCCTTTCCAGTCATTGGATGTGTGAAATGATTGTAAAAAACTTTACAGTTGGAAAAGGCTGTTTCTGGGAGTAGGGAAGGAACTGGAATCTAGTGTTACTCTCCAAATCTGCTTTGGGTATCAACCAGTCAGCTCACTTTTCTGTTAACCTTTGTTACATTTTTATTCCTCCTGCAAATTTCCCACCAAGTCAAATGCCATCCTGCCTTGGAATAAATCGGTCGTTCCTTCATTGTCAATGGATTATAATCCTGGAATTCCCTCCCTAATGGCAGTATGTTGTATCTAAGTCCCATGGACTGTAGCAGTTCAAGAATGAATTGAAGCTGGTGTTGGACTGGGGTGACCAAGGTTAGAGGTCATACAATGTCAGGTTATAGTCCAACCAGATTATTTGAAATCAAAAGCTTTAAGAGCGCTGCTCCTTTGTCCTTGTGATTTCAAATAAAACTGTTGGACTAGAACCCAGTGTCATGTGACTTCTGACTGCAGTTCAAGAAGACAGCTCACCACCAATTTCTCAAAGACAATTAGGAGTGGGCAAATAATACAGCAATGCCCACATCCCCTAAACAACTTCTTCAAAAAAAGCTCTGTCGCAGAATGAGGGCATCGCTGGATAGGCCAGCATTTATTCCTCACCCCAGAGAGCAATTAGACATCAACCACATTGCAGTATCTCTGGAGTCAGATGTAATCCAAACCAGGTAAGGATGGCAGTTTCCATCCCTAAAGGACAACGGTGAACCAGATGAGTTCTTCCATCAATTGACAAAAGTTTCATGGTCATCATCAGGTTGTTAATTCCATTTTTGAACATTAAAAAGGGGAATTTCTTTCAAATGGCTTTAGACACGTTTGAATGTTGCTGTTAGCTAGCAAATCCAAAGATTAAAGTAGGGGAGGTAATGGCCTAGTGGTATTAGCTGGACTGCTAATCTAGATTCCCCAGTTAATGTTCTGGGGAACCTGCGTTCAAATCCCACCATGACAGATGGTAGAATTTGAATTCAATAAATATCTGGAATTAAGAGTCTAATGATGACCACAAATCCATTGCTGATTGTTGGGGAAAAACCCATCTGGTTCACTAATGCCCTTTAGGGAAGGAAACCGCCATCCTTACCTGGTCTGGCCTACATGTGACTCCAGACTCACAGCAATGTGGTTGACTCTTAACCCCCCCCACTGGGCAATAAGAGATGGGCAATAAATGCTATCTAACCAAAGATGCCCTCATCTAATGAATAAAGGGGAAAAAAATGGAAATTAAGTCAAAGAGACGGATTTCTCAAATAAAATGATCTTACTGAAACATAGTCTAGTGCAATAAACACAGAGAATGCATGGCAGGTCTGGCAGCATCTGTGGAAAGAGACGTAGAGTCAACAGTTGGAGTCTGGTATGACTACTCTTCAGTCATTTACTGTGTTTCTGTTTCTGCCCAGATGCTGCCAGACCTGCTGAGTTTCTCCAGCATTCTGTGTTTGTTTTGGACCCATGGTATTTTGATTTTATTGTGTCCCTTTACTGAATTTTCATGAGTCCAGTTGTGATTCCTTCGGGAGCTGGGATTACCAGCTGCAACAACATGAAAACCTCTTATTACTTTATGGACGTATAATTTTACAGGCTAAAAATAAGACCTTGCGTGATAGTTGGAGTTAGTTTTTTCTCACAAGATTTCAAAGTATTTTTGGTTGTAATTATTCAGCAGTCACCCAGCTGATCGAATTTACTTAGGTTTCATTCTGCAGATTAAAGAGAAGTTTTGCTCCATTAGCTTAAAACCTATTCAAGGCCCTTGAGCCTGCCCTGCCCATCCAGATTCATTTACCTGAACATCTGCACGATCTTGGTATGCCTTAATGTCAACACTGTCTTTTTTTTTAAGTTCTTACATGTAAGGTCATTTTTGTTAACAGTCCCTAAATGTCCTTGAGCCAAATGGCTTGCTATGCTATTTCAAGGGTAATTAAGAGGTAACTACATTATTGAGGGTCTGAAATGACACATTGGCCAGACTGGATAAGGATAATATTGGCAAACCCAATAGCTTTTTACAACGATCATTGTTACTCCAGTCCTTATTGATTCCAGTTTCACTATCTACCTGTTTCTGAGGGAGGGTCATCAGACCTGAAAATGTGATTTCCTTTTCGCAGTTGCTGAGCTTTTCCAGTGTTTGTTTCACTATTTTGTTGGATTTGAACCCGTAATTGCCAGAGAGCAGTAGCCTGGGATTCTGAATGACCAGTCATCATAGAATTCCTACGGTGCGGAAGGAGGCCATTCGGCCCATCACGTTCACACCGACCCTCTGAAGAGCATCCCAACCAGACCCATCCCCTACCCTACCCTATAACCCTGCATTTCCCATGGCTAATCCACCTAGCCAGCACATCCCTGGACACGATGGGCAGTTTAGCATGGCCAATCCTCCTAACCTGCAGAGCTTTGGACTGTGGGAGGAAACCCACGCAGGCACAGGGAGAGTGGGAAAACTCCAGTCAGTTGTCTGAGTGTGGAATCAAACCCGGGTCCCTGGCACTGTAAGGCAGCAGTGCTAATCACTGAGCCACCGTGCTGCCCAGTCCTGTGACATTATCATGGCATTACTGTGTTTCCCTTCCTGAATATGATCTATGTATAGTATATTAATTTTACTGCTTGCACTGGAAGTGTTTGGTTGTTTAATGTATAAGGAGATCAGCGGCAGTACAGTATCAGGCATTCACTCCAAACTAACTGTGCCATTTCTAGCCATGACATTTTATTAGGCAGAAGATGCAGCATCTATTTGTACATATGTGACCACTGGCATTTCCTCTCCTGAGGCTCCAGTTGAGATATAAATAGGAAATAAACCTAACTGCTTC
>NW_025978940.1:0-6294 GCF_021869965.1 Rhincodon typus | reverse complement strand
CTTCTGAAGTGCTTATCTCAATGAAATAAGCATTTTGAACAAACCAGTATCAAAAGTTAGGTCATTTGGTGAAGTTGCGATTTTAGTCTTCTGATATGCTTATCTCGCTGAAACAAGCATTTTAGTCAAAACAACATGAAAAGTTGAATCAATTGTTGAAGTTGAGATTTTTGACTTCTGAAGTGCTTGTCTCACTGAAATTAGCATGTTAGTCAAAACAACATGAAAAGTTGAGTCATTTGGTGAAGTTGAGATTTTTGACTTCTGAAGTGCTTAACTCGCTGACATCAGCATTGTCATCCAACCAGCATCAAAAATTAAGTCTTTCATGAAGTTGTGATTTTTGTCTTGTGAAGTACTTATCTAACTCAAATAAGCACGTTAGTCAAACCAACATCAAAACTTGAGTCATTTGGTGAAGTTCAGATTTTGGTCTTCTGAAGTGCTTAACTCGCTGAAATAAGCATTTTATTCCAACCAGCATCAAAAATTAAGTCATTTGGTGAAGTTGAGATTTTGGTCTTCTGATATGCTTATCTCACTGAAATAAGCATGTTCATCAAACCAACATAAAAAGTTGAGTCATTGGTGAAGTTGAGATTTTTTCACTTCTGAAGTGCTTATCGCTCTGAAATAATCATGTTAGTCAAAACAGCATGAAAAGATGAGTCATTGGTGAAGTTGAGACTTTTGACTTCTGAAGTGCTTAACTCGCTGAAATAAGCATGTTAGTCAAACCAAAAACAAAAATTGAGTCATTTGGTGAAGTTCAGATTTTAGTCTTCTGAAGTGTTTAACTCGCTGAAATAAGCATTTTAATCTAACCAGCATCAAAAATCAAGTCATTTGGTGAAGTTGAGATTTTGATCTACTGAAGTGCTTTATCTCACTGAAATAAGCATGTTAGTCAAAACAACATGTAAACTTGAGTCATTTGGTGAAGTTGAGATTTTTGACTTCTGAAGTGCTTATCTCACTGAAATAAGCATGTTAGTCAAAACAACATGAAAAGTTGAGAAATTTGGTGAAGTTGAGATTCTGGTCTTCTGAAGTGCTTAACTCGCTGAAATAAGCATCTTATTCCAACCAGCATCAAAAATTAAGTCATTTGGTGAAGTTGAGATTTTGGTCTTCCGATATGCTTATCTCGCTGAAATGAGCACATTAGTCAAAATGACATTGAAAGTTGAGTCATTTGGTGATTTTGAGATTTTTGACTTCTGAAGTGCTTAACTCGCTGAAATAAGCATGTTAGTCAAACCAAAAACAAAAGTTGAGTCATTTGGTGAAGTTCAGATTTTAGTCTTCTGAAGTGCTTAACTCGCTGAAATAAGCATTTTAATCTAACCAGCATCAAAAATCAAGTCATTCGGTGAAGTTGAGATTTTGATCTTCTGAAGTGCTTATCTCAACGAAATAAGCATGTCATTCAAACCAACATCAAAAACTAACACATTTGTTGAAGTTGAGATATTGGTATCCTGAAGTGCTTATCTGAGTGAAATAAGCATGTCAGTCAAAACAGCATCAAAAATTAAGTCATTTGGTGAAGTTGAGATTTTAGTCTTCTGATATGCTTGTCTCACTGAAATAAGCACATTAGTCAAAACAACATCAAAAGTTGAGACATTTGGTGAAGTTGAGATTTCTGACTTCTGAAGTGCCTATCTCACTGAAATAAGCATGTTAGTCAAACCAACATCAAAACTTGAGTCATTTGGTGTTCAGACTTTAGTCTTCTGAAGTTTTTTGAAGAGCAGGTGATGGCCTACTGCTGTTACTGCTGGATTGTGAATCCAGAGTACCAGGTAATGTCTGTGGTCTGTGGTTCAAATCCTACCATGACAGAGTGTGGAATTTAAATTCAATAAATATCTGGAATTAAGACTCTCATGATGACCATGCAGCATTTGTTGATTGGGGAAGAATGTTTCTGGTTCAGTAATGACCATGAGGGAAGGGAATCTACCATCCTCAGCTGATCTGCTGTACATGTATCTCTGACCTGCCCTCGGGGAAGTCAGGGATGAGCAATAAATTCTGAAATTCTGTGAATGAATTTTGAAGGGCATGGCTCCAGTGACCGAGTAGAGTCAGAGAGTCAGACAGTAATACAGCATGGAAACAGGCCCTTCGGCCCAAGCAGGTCTATGCTGACCATGATGCCCACTCAGCTCATTCCAGTTGCCCACATTTTGTTGATATCTATCTCAACTCTTCCCATCATGAATACATGCAAATGGTTTTTACATGTTGTTATTGTACCTGCCTCAACAATTTTGTCTGCCAGCCCCACTTTCTGCGTGAAGAATTTGCCCATCAGATCCTTCTTAATTTTTCCCCCTCTCACCTTAAACCGACGCCCTCCAGTTTTCAATTCTTCACACCTGGGAAAAAGCCTCTTAGGCATTCATCCTACCTATGCCCCTCATGATTTATACATTTCAGTAAGATCACCCGTCATTTTGCTATGTTCAATGTCCTATCCTGGCCAACCTTTCCTTATCACTGAGGCCTACTAAGGGTGACACGGTGGGTCACGTGGAAGGCACGGTGACTCAGTGGTTAGTACTGCTGCCTCACAGTGCCAGTGACCAGGGAACATTTCCACGCTTGAGTGAGTTTCTGTCTGGAGTCTGCTTCTTCTCCCTGCATCTGCATGGACTTCCTCCGGGTGCTCCAGTTTCCTCCCACACTCCAAAGATGTGCAGGCTAGGTGGATTGGCCATGTTCAAATGCCCACAGTGTTCATGGATGTGTAGATGAGGTGTGTTAGCCATGGGAAATGCAGGGTTACAGGGAAAGGGTAGAGGGACGGGTCTGTCTGGGATGCTATTTGGAGTTTCGGTGTGGGCTTGTGAGCCTGAATGGCCTGTTTCCACACTGTAGATGATTCTATGATTCTACAACAGGGTGACCAAAACTGTACACAATTCTCCAAGTGCGGCCTCAACAATGACTTACATAATTGCAACATAACATCCCAACTGTGACGCTTGGCGTCTTGACTGATGAATACCAGCATGCTACATGCCTTCTTGACCACCTGTCTCCCTGTGAGGCTGGTTTCAGCGAACTATGTACTTGTACTGTGAGGTCCCTCCATTCCACAGAACTCCTTAGGACATTACTGTATTAGCTGTACCTTGGTTTGGCATTCCAAAATGCCACACCCCACACTTAGCTGTATTCAATTGCCAATCCTCAGCCCACTACCCCATCTGATCAAGATCCCTCTGTAATATTTGATAACATTTTTCGCTATCAGTGATACCTCCTAATATTGTATCATCTGCAAACTTACAAATCATGTAAGCACATTCACATCCATATCAATTATGTCGATAACAATTAACAAAGGCCCCAGCACCAACCCCTGTGGCACACCACGAGTCACATGCCTCCAGTCCGAGAAACAATGTTCAACCATTACCCTCTGCTTCCTACCGCCGAACCAATTTTGAATCCAGTGAGCTAGCTCTCCCTGGATCCCATGCGACCTAACCTTCATGAATCTTGTCAAAGGCCTTACTAAAGTCCATGTGAGGCTGTCAACTTGCTCGCCGAGACATTGTGTTTGGTTGCAGACATATCGTCACCCTGCGAGGTAACATCATCAGTGCACCTCTGGTGAACCATAGGTGTTCTGTCCTACTTGTTATTTATATGCCTCAGTTTGCTGGGGTGGTTGGCATTATTTCTGGTTCTGGTTTTCAGTGGTTTCTATTTCGGGTCCAGTTCAGTGTGTTTGTTGATGGAGTTCTGGTTGGAGTGCCAGGCCTCCAGGAATTCTCTGGCATGTCACTGCTTGACTCGTGCTGTGACAGATGTGCTGTCCCAGTCGAATTTGTGTCATTCCTTGTCTGTGTTTGGCCATTGTAATGTTCTTCACAGGCCTTGCATGGTATTTTATATATTACGTTAGTTTTATTGGTTGTGGATATGGGATCCCTTATGTTCGTCAGTAGCTGTTTGCAGATGATACAATATTAGAAGGTATCGCTGATAGGTGATTATTGGTTTGTGAGCTACCCTGATACCTAGGAGTCTGAGCAGTCTTGTGGTCCTCTCTGCTATTTCTCTGGTCAAAGTGGATAGCTTAAACCCAGTGTATGCCGCTGCCTTTTTCCTGACCAGAGACTCAATCTCCCTCATCAGTGAGGGATCCCTAAACCTGCTAGCTTTTCCCTTCACCCTCAGAGGGACATACAAAGTGCTCTCTGAGTGACACTTACATCACTTGCCCGACCTCGTTTCCGAAGAGGAGATCCAGTGTTGCACCCTCCTGATTTGGGCCCTCTACATAGTGGTTTAGGACACTTTGTTGGACACATTTGACAAATTCCACTCTGACCTGGCCTTTGGTACCCTGCGTGGCCCAATCGATACAGGGGATATTAAAATCTCCAACCAATAGTGCTCTATTATTCCTACAGGTTTCTGCAATTTCTCTACAATCTCTCATCTGCTTGTCTGGTGTCACTGGCTATTTGGGGATCTGAGCATATGGCCTCATTTGATGACCCCTTAAGAACATCCTCTCGAAATACTGGTGTGATGTGCTCCCTTATCAAAAGGGCAACTCCTCCACCGTGCTTACTTGGACTTCTTTCACGCTTGTCGCTTCTGTATCCAGGAACAAGGAGCTGCCAGTCCTACCTTTCTCTCAGCCATGTTTCTGTTTTGGAGATAACATCCCAGACCCCAGAGCCAATCCATGCTCTGAGGTCGCCTGCTTTACCAGTCAGGCCTCGTGCGTTGAAATAAATGCACTTTAAACCTGAAGTCTTTTCCCTCCCTTTACTGTACCCCTGGCTATCCTGAATAGTAAACTTGCTCTCGCTGGCTCATGTATTTTCCCCTGACTCCTTGATGACCCCTCTCTTATTCAGAGATCCACCGCTCTGACAAACTAGTCTAAACCCTCCTGGGCAACACTCGCACATCTCCCCATGAGGATATTGGACCCAGTCTGGTTCAAGTGCAACCTGTTCCTCCTGTGCAGGTCACCTCGACCCCAAAAGAGTTCCAAATGATCCAAGAACTGAAAACTCTTCCCCCTGCACCAGCTCCTCGGCCATGCATTCATCTGGCCTATTTTTCTATTTCTATCCTCAGTGGCACTGTGGTCCTGGGAGCAGTCATGAGATGACTACCCTTGAGGTCCTGCTTTTGAACTTCTTAGCTAACTCTTTTTCTGTGTTTCTCAGGACCCCATCCCTTTGAGCACATTGGTTCAAATGACATAGGTGGACAATGACCTCTGGCTGTTCAGCCTCCCCCATCAGAATATTATGGAACCAAGCAGAGACATCTTTGACCCTGGCACCCTGGAGACAACACACCATCCTGGTGTCTCTTCTGCAGCCACAGAATGTCCTGTCTGCCCGCTCACAATTGAGCCTCCTTTCAGTATGGCTCTGTCTGACTGCTCCCTTTCCCTCTGAACCTCAGAGCCAGTCACAGTGCCACTGACCTGCCTGCTGGTGCTGCGAGTCCCAGAAAGGTCACACCCCACACCCCCCAAACAGGATCCAAAGTGGTATACCTGTTACTGAGATGAGTGGTCACAGGGGTACTCGTTTCTCCCTGCCTTTTCCCCCCTTGTCTCTTTGGGTGGCTTTCAGGTAGTCCATGAATAAAGAATGTTTGGAAGGATATGGGCCAAGTGCTGGCAGGTGGAACCAGTTTCGTTTGGGATCATGGTCAGCGTGGACAGGTTGGACTGTAAGTTCTGTTTCTATGTTGTATGGCTAATACTAAGACTATAACAATGATGAATGTATTAAAATCAAGCCATTATATTGCCAGGGCAAGCACGCGTTCCACCAAAATGTTTTATAACATGGATTCCACACACAAAAACACCACAGATGCTATTAAGTTAATGATGGCAAACAGGATTAGCCTTGTACAGCTAGCAACGTTATCACAGGGACACTGCATTCACATCTTTTAGATCTTTAGCTGCAAAACAGTGAGTCATCTGACTGTTTTTATATTTAGTGCACTTCTTATAATGTATAATAAATGCAATATCATGGCCATGGTCAGGAGGCGGGATTTTATTCAAATAGGATATGGTCATAAAAGTGGTTGGTTCTGGGCAACAATTTGCATGTTGACGTAAAAAATTGTAAGGTGCTGCAGCGCATATGTTTTGGAAGTCCATATACCAGCAGGAAAAATTCGAGGACCGTCAGATTTGAGGACCAGTTTAAAGAGACAAAGATAAGGGTTAAGAGGGGAGGGATTAGGTGGGATTGTTGAGTTATCCATGACCACATTGAATCG
>NW_025978939.1:0-6295 GCF_021869965.1 Rhincodon typus | reverse complement strand
CTAATATCTATAACTACAGGTGAGGTGCCAGATGATTGCAGAGTGGCTCATGTTGTGCCTTCATTTGAAGGATGTAAGAAGCCTGGGAACTCCTGTTCTGAGAGTCTGACTTTGGTGGTGGATAACTTGTTGGAGGTGATCCTGAACGATTGCATTTGGAGAGGCAAGGAACGATTATGGATAATCAGCATGGTTGTCTGTGAGAGAAATCGTGTCTCACAAATTTGATTGAGATTTTTGATGAAGTAACCAAGATGACTGATGAGGGCAGAGCAGTCAACGTTGTTTACTTGGACTATAATAAAGCCTTTGACAAGATTCCAAGTGGTGGACTAATTAGTAAAGCGAGCTTACGTGGGATCCAGGATGAGCTTGCCAATTGGATACAAAAGTTGCTTAACGTCAGGAAACAGGCTGTGGAAGTGGAGAGTTGTTTTTCGGACTGAAGGCCTGGTGTTCAGCGGTGACCAGTGTTGTTCTGCAGGGATCGCTGTTGGGTTCACTTTTGTTTGACACTTATATAAATGATTTAGATGAGAATACAGAAGGCACGGTTAGTAACTTTGCAGATGACTCCAAAATTAATGCGAGTGGACAGTGAAAAAGAGATTTCAAAGAGATCTTGATCATTTGGGTTGATGTGCTGAGGACTGGCAGATGGAGTTTAATTTGAATAAATGCGAGGTACTGTATCGTGGTAAAACAAAGGGAGGCAGGACTTCATAGAAAATCATAAAATCATAGAATCCCTACAGTGTGGAAACAGGCCCTTTGGCCCAACAAGTCCACACCGACCCTCAGAGCATCCCACCCAGAACCATACCCCCTATAATCCACCTAATCTACACATCCCTGAACATTATGCACAATTTAGCATGACCAATCCACCCACTCTGCAAATCTTTGGACTGTGGGAGGAAACCAGAACACCCAGAGGAAATCCACTTACAAATTAAAATAGGGCCTTGGGTATTGTAGAACAGAGATACTTCAGGTTTCAGTTACCTAATTCTTCTAAATTTGCATCACATACAGACAGGGTGGTTGAGAAGGTGTTTAGTAAGCTTACCTTCATTGCTCAGACCGTTGTGTACAGAAGTTGAGACATCATGCAGAGGTTGTACAGGACGTTGGTGAGGCCTCTTCTGAAGTACTGTGTCCAGTTCTGGTCTACCTGTTGTAGCAAGGATATTATTAAGCTGGAGAGAGTTCACATGAGATTTACCAGGACGTTGCTGAGAACGGAGGGATTGAGTCATAATGGGGGACTGGGACTCCTTTCACAGGGGTGTAGCACATTGAAGTTGACCTGAAAGTGGTTTCTGAAATCCTGAGGGGTAACAAAAAGTTGATGGGCAGTATCCTTTCTCTGGGGTGGGGATTTCAAGACCGGGGCAGGGGGCAGCATATTTTTAATCAACTTGATTAGTTTCATTGTCGCGTGTACTCACATGAATACAGTGAAAAGTTTACAAGTTGCCACTTATGGCACCATGTTAGGTACAAAGGTACCTAGATACAACACTCCCCAGGGCCCTACCATGAACTGTTTAGGTCCTGTCCTTGAGGAGTACAGATAAGGTGAATAGCAAGTGTCTTTTCCCGAGGGTGGGGGATTACAAGACCAGGGTCATATTTTTTAAGGTAAGAGGTGAAAGATTGAGAAAAGGCATGAGGGGCAACCATTTCCCTCCCCCCACCACCTCCCCCAAGAGTGTGGTTGGCGCGTGGAATAAACTTCGAGGAAATGGTGGATATAGGTAGAATTTACAATGTTTAAAAGACGTTTAGATAATACATAAATAAGAAATGTTCGGAGAGACATGGGCCATGTGCAGGCAGATGGGGCTACATTAGTTTTGGAACATGGTCAGCACGGACTGGTTGGACCGACGGGTCTGCTTCTGTGCTGTCAGACTCTATGACGCTACTTGATTGAAACTTACAGAATACTGAAAGGCCTGGATAGTTAGACATGGAGATGTTTCAACTTGTAGGAGAGACTAGAACCTGAGGGCACAGCTTCTCAGTGAAGAGATGACCCTTTAGAATGGAAATGAGGAGGAAATTCTTCAGCCCGAGGGTGGTGATTCTGTGGAACTCATTGTCATAGAAGGCTGTAGAGGCCAAGTCATTGAGTGTATTTATAACAGAGATAGATAGATAATTGTCTTGATTGATAAGGGGATCAACGGTTGTGGGAGAAGGCAGGAGAATGGGGTTGAGAAACATATCAGTCACAATCAAATTGTGGAGCAATCTTAATGAGCCAAATAGCCTAATTCTGCTCCTACATCTTGTGCTCATGGTAATTATGGGTGACTTCAATCTGCACATAGGTTGAGCAAATCAAATCAGGAACAATACCAGACAGGAGAAATTCCTGGAGCGTGTACGAGATGGTTTTCTACATCTATATATTGAGTGACCAAAGAGAGGACAGGCCATCCTCAATGGCGTATTGTGTAATGGTCAGGGGTAGGTTAGCTCAGTTGGCTGAACAGCTGGTTTGTGATGCAGATTGACTCCAGCAGCATGTGCTCAATTCCTGTACAGCTGAGATCACCATGACGGTCCCACCATCTTAACCATCAGCTGTGAAAGGCCTCATGTGGAAAAGTGAAGACCTCTTCATGATAGAGCTCTTCATTAGGATGGAGAGTGACAGAGTTGATTTTGAGACTCGGAGCCAAAATCTAAATAGAGGAACTTACAATGGTATGAGGTGCACACAGGCATTCTCGATTTTAACTGTCCCACATTTGGTGCCCTCAACCTTTAGCTGCCAAGCTGATAAACTGTGAAACGTCCTCATTAAACCTCTCTCTCTCTCTCTCAAAATCAGTTTTGCACCCTAAAATACTGGTTGAAAACAACCTACTTGACCATAAAACATTTTGTCACCACCTTAATATCTCATTGTGTGTCTAGGGTCAGAAGTTGCATCATAACACTACCAAGGAACAGTTTGGAAGTTTCCATTATGTGGAGGGCACTATATTGATACAAATTAATTGCGATTGATTTGGACACGTCACAGTTCCTTCATCATCACTTGGTGAAATACTCCTTTCCTAAAAAGAGCACTGTGGGAGCCACTAAGGGAAGGAAATGTTCAGCTGTAAAAAAACCTCATTTAGAGAGTCAATGGAAGTAACAATACAATACCTAAGACAGCTTTACATCCATCATTGAAGACAGACCAGGTTAGACAATGACAGAGAGTTGATCAGGGAGAGCAGAGATGAACCAGAACAATGTATGGTGTTATAAAGCAGCTTTTGACACCAGCCACAGAGCGAGGGGGTGACAAAATGAGTCACAGTAGCTCTAGAGTCAGAAACTGAAAACAGCAGGAGAAGCTTAATGGTGTAGATTACTGGTTTAAAATATTGAAATAATTTCATTGTGTTCAACTTTAAAATCAAATGCCAGAGTCCGCAGCTCAAAAGATATCAGAAGCACTGGGGTCAGAGGAAACTCACAGTTCAGGAAATACCCGAGAATCAGGGTGATATCAGTGAGCAATTGTTTGTGTGTGATATCATCACCCACTTGAACACAGAGCATTTGGGCCTGCACAAACAGGCGATCTCCACAAAGAATGTGAGGGTCTGAGGAGAGACTTGAAAGGAGATGAATCAGAATGGCTCAACAACCAAGGGATATTAGTTGTAAGGTCAGATTGGAGAAACTGAAGTTGTTCTGCACAGACCAAAGGAGATTGAGATGAGATTTGATAAAGTGTCTACGTTTAAATAAGGCAGATAAAGAGCAGCTGATCTTCTTCACTGGTAGTAAAACTATGAAAGACACAGATTTAAGATACTGGGCAATAGTTACTGTGCGATAGAAGGAAGGAACCTTGTGTTACTTTTATCTTACTCAATACTCACATTCAAAGGCCAATAATATCCAAGTGGCTCACTTAGATCTTGGTGTATCATATTTGGTTTGAGTTTCCGATCTGCAAATCCTTTTCTAACATGCTGTAAAAAAAAATTTACAAGACCCATCTCAGTCAGTCCGGGTCAAAATTTCAGAAGAAGCAAACATTTCTTTGCTTTGGAGTTTGCTGTGTGTAAATCCTCCCCTCCTCAATCCCTGTTAAAGGAGTTTATAAACTCCATTCCTGTCAGTCCAGGAGAGACATTCACAACATTCTTTCCCCTGGCCCAAGGCGACTGCACATGCGCCCTGCTGCCCTTTGCCTCCTACAAAGATGGCGGCCATTACCCGCGGCCTGTCATGGAGACGGAGCCTCAATTTGTCCCGTTTTCTGAAACGGGGACAGAGAGTTTCTTTATGCAGGGTCTGCCGCATCCACAAAGTGTTTAGAAAGCCTCCCCGTCTACCGCCTGGTCTATCGCCTATTCCATTCCACCTCATTGTTACCTTTTGCGGAGCCGAGGAAAATACCGACCGCTTCTCAGGTTCGCTCCCACTGCGCGTGCTCTAAATTGTGGGCACGCGGGAACATTCTGAGCCTGCGCAGTGATAAGCAATGCAGTGCATAGCCCTGGGCAATCTGGGTTCAGTGCCCACCATTGTAAGGATTGAATTTTTATTTGTCGTAATGTGTACAAGCAATCTTTCTTTTTACTTACTGCCAGGACAACTGACATATATTATACATTTTATAAAGTATAAAACGTGCCTTTTGCATCCCAGGGACATAATATCACAAAGTCTGACACTGAGCCACACACTGAGTGGCCATACACATTCTGGGTCACAGGGCTGCTTTCTTATTAGAGATACAAAACTCGTGGTGGTTTAACCTGAGGACACCACATCTCATGTCAGCAGAGAGGTTGAAAGTAGAGAGTCATTACTGGTAACCTCAGGCGGTGTGGGATTTCATTCTACACTGTTGGCATCATGAGGAAAACTGGCAAACGGCTCTGAGAAAGAGTTTGGCTTTCATAGTCGTCTTCAAAGAGGAAAATGTAGATTTCATATTGTAGCAAACAGCAATGCTTCCTGTCGTTTGTTGAAGGAAGTGTTTTTGTACCACTGATGCCCTGAAACATTGACTACCTATTTGGATGAGCGCTTGAAATGTCAGAGCAAACGAGGTGATGGGCCAAGTGCTGGAAACTGGGTTTAGAAGTGAGATATTTGATGACTGGCATAGATATAATGGGCCAAAGGATCTTTCTCCGTGGTGTTAAAATCTCACTGACTAATATTTTGCAACTGAAACAAAAGGTCAAAAGTAGTGTCAAGACAAAAAGTTGCAAGTATTGTGCGCGCTTTCCTTTTTGGGATTTAGCATTGCAACTGCTGTGTTCTTGGTTTGATTCCAAAATAGGAATGGGGATTTTATTGTTCCTGTCGGAACTCTTAAAATGAACATGAATTCCTGACATTAAAAGACATAAAGGGACAGCTCTGTCAGAATCAGTGAAAGTTTTACATCAGGGATGAAACCAAACAGGAGGAAGTGCTGAAATCCATTGACTTCGCATGCTCAGACACAGTACTACAAAAACAGTACTTGCTCCTTATTAAAGCATATAGGTTTCTTTCAGATTTAATATGTTGGACACAAAAAAATGGTTTTCCTTCTGGACAATCTTGCACCAGGTGCCTTATATCAGAATGGGTGTCGCACATTTAAGACAGATGAAGAAAATTTATTCTCTCAGATGGTGATGAATTGGTGGAATTCCTTACAGCAGATTGTTGTCAGGTCTGGGTCATTAAGTGTATTCAATGGTGAGATTGACAGATTTTTAATCAGTAAAGGTATCAAGGGTTATGGGGAAAGGCAAGAAAGTGCATTCAGAATTATCATATCAGACATAAGATCAGTAAATGGCGGAGCAGACTGAATGGGCTGGATGGTCCCTTTCTGCTCCGAATGTTTATGGTCTTAATACAAGACTGTAAAGCTGACCTGAGTGAAATTTGCCAAGTTAACATGTATGGATGCCCTCTGGGCTCTGAACTGAGGTGAGATGTGCAAAGGGCAACACACAAAGGAGAGTCATTGTGGGTGATTGATCCATAGTGATTATATACCAGGGTAAACAGTGAAAACCAGTCTTCAGAACCCACATTGGGCCTGGTTCCATTAGGCCTACAGTCAGCTCTCACAAACCACCATGGCCCTTCACTATTCCTGACGTCCCCTCTCTTCTTGTTTTAATCTGTTTGCACATCAGGCAATTGCAGCTGACATTGCTGATGTGGCCCTGTAACATGCAGTGAAGCGATTCTGACTGGTCCATGACATACTTCTGCTTCTAAAGATTAGTCAGTATTTTATATCTATTACTGTAAATGTTAA
>NW_025978938.1:4655-6296 GCF_021869965.1 Rhincodon typus | reverse complement strand
ATGTTCTATGTTCTATGTTCTATGTACAAACTTAATTGAGTTTTAGGAGGATGTGACCAAGAAGATAGATGAGGGCAGAGCAGTAGATGTTGCCTATGGACTTTAGTAAGGCCTTTGACAAGGTTCCACATGATAGATTGGTTAGTAAAGTTAGATCACATGAGATTCAAGGAGAGCTTGCCAATTGGATACAAAATTGGCCTGATGGTAGGAGACAGAGGGTGGTAGTGGAAGGTTGTTTTTCAGCCTGGAGGCTTGTGCCCAGCAATGTTCCACAGGAACTGGTGCTGGGTCCACTGTTGTTTGTCATTTATGGAAACAATTTGGATGAGAATTTAGAAAGCATGGTTAGTAAGTTTGTGAATGACACCAAAATTGATGAAGAAGGTTATCTAAGATTACAAAGGGATCTTAATCGATTGGGCAAATGGGCTGAGGAGTAGCAGATGGAGTTTTAGATAAATGCAAGGTGTTGCATTTTTGGTAAGATGAACAAGAGTAGGACTTGTGTATTAATGATAGGGCCCTGGGAAGTGTTGTCAAACTGAGAGACTAGGGATTCAGGTACATTGTTCCTTGAAAATTGCATCACAGGTAGACAGGACGGTAAGGAAGGCATTTGTCACACTTTCCTTCATTGCTCAAACGATTGAGTATGGAGCTGGGACGTCCTGTTGCAGTTGTACAAGACGTTGGTGAGGCCACTTTTGGAATACTGTGTACAGTTTTGGTTACCTTGGCATAGGAAGGATAATAGTAAATTGGAGAGGGTGCAGAAAAAGATTTACAAGCATGTTACTGGGTCTTGAGGGTTTGAGTTACAAGGAGAGGCTGGATAGGCTGGGACAGCTTTCCACTGGACTGTAGAAGGTTGAAGGGTGACCTTATAGAGGTTTTATAAAATCATAAGGTGCATAGATAAGGTGAATAGCAAAGGTCTTTTTCCTAGCGTAGGGGAGTTGAAAACTAGAGGCATCATTCTAAGGTGAGAGGAGAAAGAGTTAAAAGGGACCTGAAGGGCAACATTTTTTACAGAGGGTGGTTCATATGTGGAACAAAGTGCCAGAGGAACTGGTAGATGCAGGTACAGTTACAACATTTAAAAGACATTTGGACAGGGACATGAACAGGAAAGGATTAGAGGGATATGGACCAAATGCAGGTAAACGGGACTAGTTTAGTTTGGAGACTTGGTTAGCATGGACAAGTTGGACCGAAGGTTTTGTTTTCCTACTGTATGACTCTTTCTCATTGCTGGTACCAAGGGAACTCCACCTCCTCTCCTGCAAAGACATTGACTCTTATGGACCCGAGACAACAAGGTGCAGGGCTGGATGAACACAGCAGGCCAAGCAGCATCATAGGAGCAGAGAGGCTGACGTTTCGGGCCTAGACCCTTCATCAGAAAAGGGGGAGGGGAAGGGGGTTTTGAAATAAATAGGGAGAGAGTGGGAGGCGGATAGAAGAGGGATAGAGGAGAGGATAGGTGGAGAGGAAACAAACAGGTCGAAGAGGCGGGGATGGGGCCAGGAAAGGTGAGTGTAGGTAGGGAGTTAGGAAGGGGATAGGTCAGTCCAGGGAGGACGGACAGGTCAAGGGGGCGGGATGAGGTTGGTCGGTAGGAGATGGAGGTGCGGCTTG
>NW_025978938.1:0-4155 GCF_021869965.1 Rhincodon typus | reverse complement strand
TCTTAAGTTTATGACAGGGAGTCTAGAATTGTCCTCAGTATTCTAAAAGTGGTCTCACTAATGTCTTCTATAGCCACAACATGACGTCCCAACTTAATGTTCTGACCAATGAAGGCAAGTATGCGAAACACCTTCTTCACCACCCTGTCTGCCTGCGACTCCACTTGCAAAGAACCATGCACCTGCATACCTAGATCTCTTTGTTTGGCAGCACTCCCCAGGGCCCTACCATTAACTGAATAAGTCCTGCCCTAGTTTCCCTTACCAAAATGCAACACCTCACATTTATCTGGATTAAACTCCATCTGCCACTGCTTGGCCCATTGGCCTGATCAAGGCCCCATTGTACTCTGAGATAATCTTCTTCACTGTTCACTACACCACCTATTTTGGTGTCATCTGCAAACTTACTAACCAAACCTCCTACATTCACGTCCAAGTAACTTATATAAATGACAAAAAGCTGTGGACCCAGCACCAATTCTTATGCCGCACCGCTGATCACAGGTCTCCAGTTTGAAAAGCAACCCTCTACCACCACCTTCTGTCTCCAATGTTCAAGCCAATTTTGTATCCAAATAGCTGGCTCTCCCAGGATCCCGTGTGATCTAACCTTAATAACCAGTCCACCATATGGAATCTTGTTGAACAAATATTCCATCATTGTCAGTGGGGTCAAGATCCTAGCACTCTCTATTTAACAGGATTGTGGGAACATTTTCACCTATGGTACTGCAGCTGCTCAAAAAAAAGGGGTGACCACCATCTCTGAACAGTAACTATAAAGGTGGACAATGAGTGGCAACACCAGCCGAAAGAATGTTGCAGGATTACAAATGGATATTCCAGTAGGAAAGTTTAGCACAATTGAATTGCCTGAGTTTCATGAGCTGAATGGTCAGACCTATTAAGTTGCAGTTTTAGATGCCCCTGATCTCTTGACACTTACTCCTTTGATAATTGAAATATGAGGAGAAAGATCCCATATTGATTTTGTGCTCTGCTGAGTTTACTGCTCACTCTGTGGAAGTGGGGAATATTACAGATTATGAACCCATTCATTTCCTTTCTTTAAGCTTTGCTTGTTACATTCTCTGTTACCATGTCCTCTCTTCCCTCCCCTACTCCAGTGGGACTGCCTGTTCTTTCCAGTCTGGCAGTTAGACACACCATTCTTCTGCCATTCTCACATTCTGATCACTTAATTTAAACTATCAACATCCTTTCTCCCCTAGCACTCCAACATACCCCATCCCCACTATTGCATAAATGTTGCCTCCTCCACACTTCACTTCAGCTCTGATGAAGAATCATCTAGACTCGAAATGTTAGCTTGCTTTCTTTCCATGGATGCTGCCTGACCTGCTGTGTTCTCAGTACAGTTTCCAGCATCTGCTGGTAATGTGCTCCTTCAATATTACAACTGATCTTATCTTTGTAACATTGATTGGAAATTCAGCCAAGAATCTCAGATATAATTAATACCCAGATTCTTTTTCCCATAAAATATCTTTCTGTGGAAGTGGGTGAAAATCAGATTGAATTTTCAAAAAGATTGTTGCTTGAGAAGCAGTTGTCACGGGTTCGTTGGCTTTATTCAGTTTCTCAATTTGCTGTGGTGGGATTTGAGCTCATAACCTGTGGCTTAGCATCCCACTGATCAAACCAAAATCCCCTGGAAAAAGGATAAATATATAAAGGAAAACATGTTCTTCATTTAGACACTACCCATGACATAGTTACAGCTTTCTTATGAGTTAGAAGGATTTGAGTTCATGCATAACTCTATTGACTGGTGGCCACAATCTAGGCTGGCATGTGTCCTACTAAGGGATTGTGGCACTGTCAGATGTGCAGTCTTCCAGATAAGATTTTAAACATGAGACGGCCCATCCGATCTCCCAGGTCAATGTAAAACAACCCATAATGCTATTTTAATGAAGAGCAGAGGAGATATAGCTGATTTTGTGGTCGATGTTAATTGTTTATCCACTGTAATTAATACAGAATCTCTTGTCAGGATCTTATTGCTGTTTGTATGCAGATTGGTTGCTATGTTTCCTATATTACAACAGTTTAAAATCATTTAATTGACTGTCAATGCATTGGGACCCCAAAGGTAAGAAAAGCATTATATAATTGTAATTATTATCACTTTACTTCTGAAAAGTGATCTGGAAGTGTGGATCTTACCCAATTATTTTCATATCAGTTTTCAGTGTTTATTTCCCATATGTGGTATAAAATGGATGCTAAATCATTAGATCAGTTCCACAGTCCTCCAGATATATTGATAATCAGTTCATAGAGTCCTTCAGACCCTTCAGTCCAAATACAAACTATGGCAGCTTGTATCTGGCGAGGCTGTAGGCTGTTTCTTCAAGCCAGCCTTTAAAGGTTAGACTGTTTTTAAAGCAGATCAAGTAGACATTTGCAATCTGTGATTATCATAGATTTTCATCCATAAAGGTACTGGTGGAACTTTCTGACTCCAAATATGACTGCGAATCTTTCTTTTTCCATCAGGGCGTATTTACGCTCGGCATTAGCCAAAGTCCTGGATGCTAATGGGTATCCCTCTCCATTGGACCACCTATGAGCTAATATCAACCTGATGCTGTATAGGAAGGCATTGGATGTCAATACCAGATCTTTCTTAGGATGCCAACACCTTAGAGGATGATACCTGTTTCTTTACTTCATTGAAAACTAAGGCTTGACCAAGTGAATAGTTCTAAGGCTGACCCTTTTTTAGGAGTTGACGCAAAGGGGTCAGTATGGATGCCAGGTTATGTATGAACTTTCCATTAATAAAGGTGAACCAATCCATTGGACTTCAAAATCAGTATGACCGGTGCTGCCCATTCTGCGAATTGGACTGGTTTGATGATTCCTTCTAGGAATCTTACCAGCGACTGAAGCCAGGCTATAATTTCCTGTTTTCTGCTTCCCTCCCTTCTTAAATGGGGCTGTTACATTAGTTATTTTCTAGTCCTCCTGGAGCCTCTCTGACTGCAGTGATTCCTGAAAGATCACCACCAATGCCCCCACAATCTCCTCAGCTATCTCCTTCAGGACTCTGGGATGTAGTCCATCTGGTCAGGCTGATTTATCCACTTTCAGACCTTCCAGGTTCCCCAGCATCTTCTCCTTAATAATGGCCACTACACTCACCATGAAGTGACTCTCCTGAAGTCCTGGTACGCTATAGGTGCTTTCCATTGTGAAGATTGACGCAAAGTACATACTCAATTCCCTTGCCATTTCTTTGTTCCCAATTACTACTTCTCTAACCTCATTTTTCAGTGGTCCAATATCCACAATCTCTGCAAATCTTTGCATATTTAGTTCCTGGCCTTGCTAACCCTACTGCCGCATCTCTGTTATGACGTTTACATCATACATATTTACCACTATTTGTGCCATTAATTCACCTATCTTGTAGTAAATGCCATGTGTATTCAGATAGATTGTCATTATTTCTGCCTTTTAACATTATTTCATAATTTAACTCGATTGAAATTTGTTTCTGCTATCTTTCATGTTAATTGACAACTTTTCTACTTCCCATAACTAACTTTGTTTATCTCCTATCTGAAATCCCTCTCAGGCTTCCATATCCCTGCAAAGCTAGCTGGAATCCTCCCCAGTTACGTTAGCAAATCTACTCAAGGATATTAGTCCCAGTCCTGCTAAGATGTGACCTGTCTTCTTTGTACAGATCCCACCTGCCCCAGAACTGCTCCTAATGCAACACCTTCCCTCCTACACATTTCTCTGAACATGAAGGACCTCTTCTTTGCTGTGAGACTCCACGATCTATGTGTTCTTTTGCTTAATCGTCCTATTTCTATACTCACGAGCATGTGCTACTGGGAATAATCCTGAGATTACTACTTCAGAGGTCCTGCTTTTCAAACTCTTTCTGAGATCCCAAGATTCTGCTTGCAGGACATTTTCTGCTTTCTACCAATATCATTGAGACCAATGTAGACCATGATTTCTGGCTGTTTACCCTCCTCCAAAAGAATGTCCGGTTTACAACAATCAGACATAATCGGAGTGAATATCCTGAAGCCATGAGCAAAAATAAAGTTGCTGGAGAAGCTCAGCAGGTCTGGCAGCATCTGCGTTAACTCTGTTTTTTCCTTCACA
>NW_025978937.1:0-6296 GCF_021869965.1 Rhincodon typus | reverse complement strand
AACCCCCTTCCCCTCCCCCTTTTCTGATGAAGGGTCTAGGCCCGAAACGTCAGCCTCTCTGCTCCTATGATGCTGCTTGGCCTGCTGTGTTCATCCAGCCCTGCACCTTGTTGTCTCGGATTCTCCAGCATCTGCAGTTCCTACTATCTCTGACCCATTGTCTCTGCCTGCTCCTGCCCCACTGAATTTATCTCCACTTACCTTGACTCTATTTTCTGCCCCCTAGTCCAGGGACTCCCACCTACATTTGGGACACCACCCACGTCCTCCACCTCCTCCAAGACTTCCAATTCCCTGGTCCCCAACACCTCATTTTCACTCTGGACATCCAGTCCCTGTACACTTGTGTCCCTCACGCGAATGGCCTAAAATCTTCTTTCTCTCCCAACACCCTAATCCAGTTAACTGAACTCGTCCTTACCCTTAACAACTTCTCCTTTTAACTCCTCCCACTTCCTACAGTCTAAGGGGGTGGCCATGAGAACCCGCATGGACCTAAGCTATGCCTGCCTCTTCGTAGGATACACGGAACAGTCCATTTCCCATTGTTACACTGGCACTATCCTCCACCTCTTTCTCTGCAACATTGATGACTGCCTCATGCCCCCACAAGGAGCCTGAAGAGTTCATCAACTTTACTAACACCTTTCACCCCAACCTCAAGTTCATCTGGATCATCTCCAATACCTCCCTCTTCTTCCTGGACCTCTCTGTCTCCATCTCTAATGACTGCCTTGAAACTGACATCTATTTCAAACCCAACGACTCCCACAGCTACCTAGATTACACCTCCTCTCACCCACCTTCCTGCAAGAATGCAATTCCCTACTCCCAATTCTTCCGCCTCCCCCAAGTCTGCTCCCAAGATGGGGCGTTCCACTCCCAAACATCCCAGATGTCCTCCTATTTCAAGGACCATAACTCCCCCCCTCCAGTGATCGAAAATGCCCCCACCCGCACTTCTGCCCTCATATCCCCTCCCCCCAACAAAAATAAAGACAGAATCCCCCTTGTCCTCACATATCACCCCACCAACCTCTGCATCCAACGTATCATTCTCTGCCACTTCCGCCAGCTACAATCCGACCCCACAACCAAAGAGATATTTCCCTCCTCACCCCTATCTGCCTTTCATAGGGACCGCTCTCTCCGCGACTCCCTCGTCCACTCCACACTCTCCACTAGCCCCACCACTCCCAGCACCTTTCCCTGCAACTGCAGGAAGTGCTACACCTGCCTCTACACCTCCCCCATCACCTCCATTCAAGGCACAAGTCAAACCTTCCACATTAGACAGGGGTTCACCCGCACATCTGCCAACTCGGTCTACTGCATCCGCTGCTCCCGATGTGGCCTCCTCTCCATCGGTGAGACTAAGCGTAGACTCGGAGACCCTCTTGTAGAGCATCTGCACTCTGTACGTGACAAACGACAAAACCTTCCGGTCGCCAACCATTTTAACTCCGCCTCGCACTCCCTGGGTGACATGTCCATCCTGGGCCTCCTCCAGTGTCACAATGACACCACCCGCAAACTGGAGGAGCAGCACATCATATTCCACCTTTGGAGCCTACAGCCCGATGGCCTAAACATGGAATTCATCAGTTTTAAAATCTCCCCACACCCCACCTCCCCCCAGCCTCATCCTTTGTCCAAGCCTCCCTCTCATCCCCGCCTCCTTGACCTGAGACAACCTGTCCATCTTCTCTCCCACCGATCCATCCCTCCCATCCCAATGACCAATCCCCACCATTCCCTACCTGCACTCACCTATCACCATCCCACCTACCTTCCCCAGCCCCACCCCTCCTCTCTCTATTCATTTCTGAGCTCCCTTTCCTCTTCCCATTTCTGAAGAAGAGTCCTGGCTCAAAACGTCAACTGTCCTGCTCCTCTGATGCTGCCTGGCCTGATGTGTTCTTCCAGCTCCATACTGTGTTATCTCTGACTCCAGCATCTGCAGTTCTTGCCGTCTATAATAAATGTCCAACTGGTTGCTGGCACTGGTACAAATAGCCTTTCATGTGCCTTCCATAAGAATTTTTTTTTAAATTGATTCACGGGATGGGCCAGCATTTATTGCCCATTCCTAATGGCCCAAGGGAGCAGTTAAGAGTCATACTCTTGTGAGCCTGCAGTCACACATAGACCAGGCCAGTAAGGACATCAGTTTCCTTTTCTAAAGGACATAGTGAACCAGATTAGTTTTTCCTGACAAGTGACAATGGATTAATGGACACCATTAGACTCTTAATTCCACATTTTTAATGAATTCAACTCCACCATCTGCTGTAGTGGGATTCGAACACAGGTGCCCAGAATATTACCTGGGTCTCTGGATTAACAGTCCAGTGATAATATCAATACACCACCACCCTCCCTAATATAACAGTGTGTAGTAAAATCTCAGGACAGGTTGATTGGAAGATATCAATCCTGAAGTTTCTTGCAGTGATGTCCCAGTGATGACAACCACAATCATATTCTTTAGTGCTCGGAGTGACTCCAACCAGCAGTGGGGGAGTTTCCCCCAATTCCCATTGATTATATTCTGTCAAAACTCCAAGGTATCACATTCAATTAAATGCTGCCTGGATATCGCTCTCAATTCACCTCTGGCTCTTTTGTCCATAAGTGGATCAAAGCTGTAATGACACCTGGAGCCAAATGATTCTAGCAAAAGGCAAACTAAGCATCAGTAAGCAAGCTATTGCTCAGAGGTGCTACTTGACAGCGCTATCATTGGCATCTTGATGACTTTTCTGATGATTCAGAGTAGACGGATGGGACTTTTTGTGTACAGAATTATCGGGAATACTTTTCACATTCTTTAGTCAACATTCCTTCACGGTCTCTGGACAAAGAACCTGGAACTTCCTTCCTAAGTGCACTGTGGCTGGATCTACATCATATGGACTGAAGCAATTCAGGAAACATTTCTCATGAGCAATCAGGGTTTTAGTTTTTGTTTTGTTTATTCAAGAGATGTGGGCAGCACTGGCTCAGCAGGATTTATTGCCCATTACCATTGAGGAGGTGGTGATGAGTCTTCTTGAATCAGTTTCAAGTCAGGATGGTGTGCTAATGGACAACAAATCCCAGCCTTTACAGCTACATCCATATTCCATGAATTGACGTAAAAAATTCTAAATGGCAATCAAATTTTGGAAAACTCCAGTGCAAAAAAAATCTGGCACAGACCTGAAGACTTCAGAGTTCCAACAATGAAATTTTTTTTAAAAAACTGGAAAAAAAGTCTCACCTTGAAAGTCAAACACAGAATCAAAAATCTACATGAGAGTTTGACAAAATTTGGGCTGATTCAGTTTAGATTTGTTTGCCTAAGTACTAGCAGAGGCACAAATGAATTTTAAAGCTGCACAACATTCTGCTGATATCCATTAGCAGAAAAGCAGGAGCATATTCAGGTGATCTAATTCCTGTTTTGTAAAGTGTTTTGATTACCCAAGTTTCTACTTAAATTCAGTTGCATTTACATTTTTCTCTAATATTTAATTTATAGTGACTAGTACCAAGTAAGTTTAGGCAATTTAGTAATGTGGAAGCCAATCTTGTGGTAGGTACAGGTTGGTGACGCCTCCCATGACCTGGACAAAAACTGTCCAGGAAGTGCCACCACCTGCAGAAACCTCTGAGTTTCAAAACTCAGCTGCAGTCAGTCAATGTGCGCATCTGGGAAACTGAGAGTTACTTGGATAGCACATTCAGAGCAGTGGTCACACTGCAAGTTAGGGTCATGCATATAGATAGGGAAGGGTGGCTGCCAGAGAGAACCAGGCACGTAGATCTGGAGTCCCAAGGTCTCAAGAATAGTCTTCAATTCTGAATATTAGTGAGGCTCCTCAGAGGAGTGCAGCAAGCACCAATTCCATGGCACAATGGGGAGGCCATCTCCATGCACAGGAGAGAAGAAGCACTGGTGATGGGTGCTTTGTTAGTTAGGGGAACAGACAGGCATTTTGGAGGTCAGAAAAATGACTTCAGAATGGCATGAGAACACTAGGATGAAGTATGTCACAGAGTGTTACAGGACACTTTTCTGGGGGAATGTGATCAGTCAGAGGATGTATTGGGTACCAACCAGTAGCTAAGAAGGGGGATATGATCCTGCAGTCAGAATTTAGGAAGCTTGTAGAAAACTAGCAAAAAAGAGCTCGAAAGAAAGGGAGGATTAAGACTTTCAAAATAAAAGTCACACTGCACATATGTGAATGCATATCATATAGCAAATAAAACTGATGAATTGCAGGTACAGATTGCCTTGGGTAATTATGATGCCGTGACTATAACAGAGACTTAGCTCCCAAAAGGGCAGGAATGGGTGTTAAATATTCATTGTTACGGGGTAATCATGAAAGATAGGAAAGGATGTCTTGGAGGGTTCGATCACAGGAGTGATTTAGCTACAGTTGCTTGACGTCATCTGCAGATCTCCGACTAGTGGGAAGGATGCAGAGAAACAAATCTGCAAGGAAATTACAGAGAGGTGCAAATATTATGAAGTTACAATGGGGAATTTAATTAATGAAAAATAAACATCAAAGTAAAAGAGGAGCAAGCATTTGTAGATTGTGTTCAGGAAAATTTCCTGTTGCAATATGCATCCTGTCCCATAAGAAAGTCGGCACTGCTAGTAGGCTCTTGGAAACAAATTGGCCAAGTAGATCGAGTATCAGTGGTGGAACATTTAGGAGGGGTGTCATTGTCTTATAAAGTGGGTAAGGACAGCCAACTTCAATGTGGCAAAAATAAAGCTGAGCTGGACAGATATGAACCACAGGTTGGTAGGAAACACTAAAGCTGAACTCAGGCTACTTTCAAGAAAGTGGTGGGTCAGATACAGTCAAGGTATATTCCCTCAAACAGAAAGATAGGGCAAAAAAATCCAGAGCTCCCTGGATGAAAGAGGAGCTAGAAATTAAGATAAAGAAGACAAGATTTGCTTCTGACAGATGTCAGATACCTGGTCAGAACGGAGGAGGAGAAAAACCAAATAAGAGAAGCAAAGAGGGATTATGAAAAAAAAAAGACAGGAAGCTAACATCAAGCAGCTAAGGGGAAATCCCGATATTGGAACATACATAGTAATTGTGGTAAAAGGAGGATATGGCCAAATTAGGACTAAAAAAGGAGATTTACACTCGGAGGCAGGAGGCACAGCTGAGATGTTAAAGTAATTTTGCACCTATCTCTACCAAGGAAGCAGATGTTTTCCTTTACCAAGGAAGCAGATGTTATCCAGGTCATGATGGCAGAGGAGAAAATCCAGTCAGCTGTAAGATTCAATTGTTTAAGAGAAGGTATTGGATAGACTTGTTGATAGAGTTGTTAAGGCTCCTGGACTAGATGAGATGCACACAACGATATTGAAGGAAATGTGAATAGCACTGACAATAATCTTTCAGTCTCCCCTGGATTGGTATCAGAGGACTGAATTACAAATATCATGCCCTTATTTAAATAAAGTTGCAAAGGTAAGCCCAGCAATTCCGCGCCAGTCACCTCAACTTTAATAGTGAGGAAACTTGTGGAAACAATTATTTAAGATAGAACAGACAGTCATGTGGAAAAATCAGAGCTGGCATGGATTCCTTACGGGAAAATAATGTTTACCTGACTTGCTGGAGTTCTTTAAAGAGATAACAGAGAGGGTTGATAAGGGGGAGGATGTTGATGTAGTGTATATGGACTTGGAAAAGGCATTTGATTCACTGCTACACAACAGAATTGTGAGGAAGTTACAGCTCATGGAATAAAAGGGACAGTACCAAATCAGCTGAATGCTATGAAACACTGCAGGAGTTCCACATAGGTCAGTATGGGATCCTTGCTTTATGTGATTTATAATAACGATCTAGATCTTGGTGTGCAAAGTTTCAAAGTTTGCAGATAGTGCAAAACTTGGCAGCATTGTAAACTGCAGGGAGGACAGTATAGAACTTCAAAAGGCCATAAAAAAGTTGGCAGAATGGGTAAATAGATGGCAGATGAGCTCAATGTGGAGAAGTGTGAGCTGAAACATTATGGTAGAAAAAAACATGAACAAACAGTCTAAAACCAAAGGTACTATTCTAAATGTAGAAATTAAGAGATCTGGAGGTATACATGCAGATGTCATTAAGGGTGGCTGCACAGGTAGAGAGCTGTTAATAAAGCATGTGGAATTCTAGGCTTCATTAAGACGGGCATAAAGTAGAACATAGGGAAATAGTTTATACTACAAAAAGCCTATACTGAATGTGTATATCAAGTAAGGTTGTAAAACTAATTATTTT
>NW_025978936.1:0-6296 GCF_021869965.1 Rhincodon typus | reverse complement strand
GTGAAGGAAAAAACAGAGATAACATTTCGGGTCCGGTGAACCTTCCTCAGACCCTGTTCTGAGGAAAGGTCACCGGACCCGAAATGTTAACTCTGTTTTTTCCTTCACAGATGCTGCCAGACCTGCTGAGCTTTTCCAGCAACTTTGTTTTTGCAGCCATTATCTTTGGATGAGCTGACCAAAGCTCACCAGTCCTTAGAAAAGAATAAAACTTCCCGAAGCCATGGCTTACCGCCCAAGTTATATTCTGCTCCATGGGATTTCATTGGCCAGGACCTGCTGGAGATGTATGACAGAATGCTTCTGGCAGGAGGCATGAGGAAAGGTTTCATTACTCTCATCTATAAGTGGTAGGGGGAGAAGGAGGAAATTAGAAATTGGCAACCAATTTCACTGTTGAATGTGGAATATAAAATCCTGTCTAAAATCATGACCAAATAGGTCAAGTGTGCTCTGGGATCAGTGACTCAACCCAACCAAGCCTGTGCTGTACCGGGCAGAATGATCTCTGAGAGAGCCTTGCGCTTCTCAGGGATATGATCGTCTACCTGCAGGACAAGGAGTTGGATGCCCGTCTCCTCAGTCTGGACCTGGAGAAGGCCTTTGACAAGATATCACACACCTACGTGTGGGACATGCTCTCCGGAAACGGGCTTTGGAGAGGGAATCTGCAATTGGATCTGACTGTTCTACACCAACAGCAGTGCAGTCTCAATCAATGGGTGGGAATCAGAAAGCTTCCCGATCAGATCTGGAGTCAGATAGGGCTGCCGTCTCTTTGTTGTCTTGTTTATATGTTGTATCGAGTCTTTTGCCAAGTCCATCAGGAACGACGTGAGGCTGAGACGGTGACTATTCCAGGTAGTGTAGGCCTGCAGATCAAAAACTCGCTGTGTGTGGATAACGTTTTCTGCTCGGATCCACTATCAGTGTGCAGATTCAGGAGCATTTGTGACCAGTTCAAACTGGACTCAGGCACCAATGTAGATTGAGGTTACAGTGAGGCCGTGTTCTTTGGAAACTGGGCCGACTGATGTCTTATACCCTTCACCATCAGGTCAGACTATCTGAAGTTGCTAGGTATATCATTCGGAGAGGCAGGGATATGAGTCAAAACTTGGGAAGAGCATATCGCCAAGGTGAGGCAGAAACAGTAAATGAGAGCACCGTTCCCTCTCCAATTATGGGTAAAAATCTGGTCATCGGATGTGAGGTACTCTTGGTGTTGCTGTGTGTGGAGCAGGTCTGGCCTATTCCCTGAGTCTGTGTCACTACAGTCACCTGAGCCATCTTCTAGTTGATCTTTAAGTCAAAGATGGACCGTGTCTGCAGGGACACAATGTATAAAGCTCTGGATAAGGCAGAGAAGAACATACCCAATGTTACCCTCATCTTGATGGTCATCTTTGTGTGCAGCTGCATCGAACTATGCATCGACCCTCTGTACACAAACCCCCATGTGCCGAGGTCCTACTGTCCCCGGTGTTACACAGGATGGGCCTAGCCTCATTGCAGCGGAACGCTCTGAGTAGTTGAACCATTCCATATCACATATCCTTAATGGAGAAATTTGCCAAAGAAAATATTTTTGACCGCAAGTCCATCAGACAGTGGTCAGCAAGTAATATCCTTGAGACCCTGTGCATAAAGGACAGGGTTGTCAGGTGGTTCCCTGAGTAGTCTGGCAAAGTCATTTGGCAGAATGCCTCATCACCAGAAACTTCTGACAAGCACCAAGACATGGCTTGGCTGGTGGAAGAAACAGTGCTGCCTGTCAGATCCTTCATGTACGCCCAGACTCTCTGTGCCACCATACACTGCCCTCAAAGCAACTCCGGGTGGAAGAGGCTGCCATGCATCTCCTGCTGGAAGATGCCTTTGCAAAGAAGATGCAGAGAGACATGCAGTGGTTTTTGTTCAGGATTGTCCTGAGCAGCTCTGTGAGCAACTCTTGTGGTCTACATTCTGTTTTCTAGGACGCACACCGAGACAAACATCAACTGCACCTGGAGGACCATCAACTCGGTGAAAGACGCTCTTTGGTCTGCCTGAAACTTACTGGTCTTCCAGTGTAAAGAGTTGACCTCGACTGAGTGTTGCAGACCAGCACATTCCAAGGTCCAGACTACTGCTGAGGGACGCCAAAGCATATTTCAGGTCTTTCTGCCAAAATATGACAGGAATCCGTTCAGTTGTCAGACACCCTTGTATCAACAAAATGTAATTATTTTCTTCTTGCATGAGTTAAAAATGCCCTTTTTATTTGCAACTGAACAGCAGTTCTGTGAGATGTAAAATTCAAACATATAATCTGTGTTTCTTTTTTCTCATTTGAAAGATTGTACAGAAGAGAATGAGATCCTTTTTGTCTGTGCTAAAAGATACAATTTTTATGAATAAATTGTATTTTTGAAAAAAAATACTTCCAACAAACATTTGGTGAAATGCTACCTAACAGATTTGTGAGCAAAGTTACATTGAACAGTAGCAACCGAGCAACATGGATACAAAGCTGGCTAAGTGACAGGAAACACACAGTGTTGTTGTTTTATTGGACTAGATAAAGAAATATCATAGGGTTCCCTAGTGGTCATTGTTGGCCACTGCTTTTCTTAATCTGTGTTAATGACCTGGTGCACGGCATGGTTTCAAAATCTGCAGAAGACAGAAAACTTGTAAATATTGTGAACCACAAGGATGATTAAAAACCTCAAGAGGATATCAGCTGGTGGATGGAATAAGAATGACAGGTAAAATTTAATGCAGAGAAAATAATCAATTCATTTTGGTAGGAAGAATGAGGAGAGACAATATAAAATAAAAATACAATTCTAAGTGAGGAGCAGGATCAAAGCACTTTGGGTGTATTCGAACAAATCGTTGAAAGTTGATAAAATGAATAATAAAGCATACAAGATCCTGGGCATTCTAAATTTGAGCAGGAGTTCAAATGCAAGAAAATTAAGATAAACCTGTACAGAATAATTGTTGGGCTCGAGTATTATGTCCAGTTCTGGATGTGACATTTTACAAAAGATGTGAAAACACACTAGAGAGGGTGCAAAAATGATTCACAATAATAATCCAGGAGGGAAGAACTTTAGATACACGCCTAGACTGGAGAAGGGTAACTATTATCCTTGGTGGAGAGAAGCTTAAATCAAACTCATGAACACTTTGCACAGAGTATTGAGAGGGAGAAAAAATGATTCTATTGGGAAAAGGATCGAGAACCACAGGACACCGATTTGAAATGACTGGCAGGAAAAGCAGCAGCAACATGCAAAAATGCTTTTTGATTCAGTGAGTGTTTAGGGCCTTGATTGCACTGCCTGTCAGTTTTGTCAAACCCTTCAAAAAGAATTGTGTAATTATTATCTGAAGAGAAAAGAAAATACCAAACAATGGGAAAAACATTATATGAGTGGGACTAGCTGAGTTGCTCCAACAAACACTGGGATGGACACAATGAAGTGAATTTGTTTTCTTCTGTGTTGTAGTCATTTTACGCACTGGGGAGGCACAATGGACCACCCACTACCAGTGAGTCTATTGTAGGCCTCCTCCTGCTGTTCCTGGGAGTAACCTCAAGTGAGAGAGGCCCACACCAAGTATTCAGCATGGAAATATTCACTGCACAAAAGTGGTTCATCAAGGCCCCATGCCCACTGGCAGCCCTCCCCAGGTCTCGATTTCAGGAGGGGGAACATGATGAGAACATAACACAGATGTCCTTCCATCTTATCTCCGAAGCTTCCACATCAGGTCAGGATATATGTGGAGAGTGTCTCACCAGATTATGAAAGAAGCAAACTGGCCATAAAATTACATGGAAAATGTGCTGAATAAATGCATTTATTTGAAAGTAAAGGTTCTGCGTTAAGCTTCTTTCTGCTCAAACTACTAGCCTGCTGTTGCTATTTATTTTCAACTATTATTTGGTTCAGCTCAGTTGTAATTTCTATTTAACTGTTGAATCACTACCCCACCCCGCTCCCCCCAACCTCCCAATCGCTCCACGATCCACTTCTGTATCAGTGAGCAACATTTGTTCTTTATTGCAGTGTTTTGTTGCAACATTTGATCCTCCAGTGCCATTGGCTTCCAAGGAAATAAAAATAAGAAACTACCACCCGTTTTGCACTGTCACACAAATAAAGATCTATCCCTGTTTATTTCAAATTTTTCTTCCTTTCATTGTCATTTTGAGCAGTTCATTGACAAAGAAAAGATTATGAACTGAATGCATTACACTTGCTAAGCATTCACTAACATCAGCAGAGAGTTGAAAAGCAATTTATCAGCTGTATTTGATGATGTTGCACCTCTTGTAGTATGCTGGATTTATATGAGATTCCAGTGATAGAAGCTTTTTCTATTTCACTAAAAGCATTTTGATTTATTCAGAGAAGCAAATGTTTGAACTTAAAATCTACTTTAAAAATAAAAAAAACACACTTCTTGGATTAGAACTCCTTTCTTGTTTCTGAAGATTCTTAACTGTTCTCCGCAGGTTACCTAATGCATTTAAACCAACTTTAAGAATATGTGCTAACAACACCAGAGTAACATTGGGAAATGATCTGCCAGTGAGTTAATAATTTATAAATTGTCACCTTTTAATGCTATGACTCATCAGGAGAAACAGGAATAGGTGGGAAAGTTTTCTCCTCTCTCATTTCTATTATGTTGAAGTGTAAATAGATTGTGTATAACGAATTAATCATGACTGAAATGACAAAAGTTTGCAAAATAGCTACAATTATCTGTGCAAAGAAGTGATGGTCTTGTTTTCAGGTAATTGGAAACTGTTCAAAGAAATGTAATATTTCATATGTTGGTAGAATTACTGAAATAACTTCCAAATACCGAGGAATGCAATGCATACAAACTGAAGGGAGCATGAATCTAACTTATATAGCTTAGTTCTGGTAGTACCTGAATTCGTTCCACCTCCAGGAAGGTTGCCATCTGAAAGGCCTTTTCCCAGAGAATAAGTTCATATTCTAATTCCACACTGAAGATAAGGTCCTCTCCATTTTCTGTCTGAACACTAAAACAGTGTTTCCGACGGTCCCATAGATCGCTGTCCTGATGAAAACCTGAAGTTATATAATCTGGCATACATCAATTGATATTTTCACCTAACACATTAGTTGAGGATATAAACCACAAGCACAACATTTGATGCAACACACTGTCAATGTTACAGTTCTAAGCTGAATATTGGAGGAGGTGAGACTGCCTGCCGTATGTTGCTTGCTCTTGGCATTATTGTGGTGAAAAATGATGTGTGCCTTTCTCTTTTCCTACTGGTCAAATATTGCTGCAATTGTATTTTTTTAGTACAGTATTATATCATGAAAGCCAGTTTTTAAATGGAAACGTTAATATTTCAAACTTACTACTTGAATGGGCTGCTTTTGACTATTTGATTTAATGAAAAAAGATATCAGATATAAAATCTGAGATAGCACGATACATCATCCTCAAACATTAGTTAAGCCACACTTGGAGTGCTGCATGTAGTTCTACTTTCCAAATAACAGGAAAAGGATATTGAGACAATAAAAATGATGCAGCTTAAATTTACTGGGATATTAACTGGTTTGGAGAAATACAAATTTAAAAAGATACTTGAACAATTAAAGTTGTTTTATTCGTGTTTTTATATAGAGAGGTTTTATTAAGTTCTGAAGCAATCGAATGGTTTCGATAAAAACAGTGCAATAACCTGGAACAATGGGATATAAATATATGCTTAGCTATCAATGATTAAGGACAGAAAGTAAAATAAAAAATCATTCCAGAGGATTTGCAGGCTGGAGAATGCTCTGAAATAGTGACAGAAATAGAGATCATTTTGTGAAAGCTTGACTGCTGCTTCAAATACACGTGAAATGAATCGAGTTAGGGCTTCACCCAATGGTAAGGATTTATTGAAGTGCCATTGATGAGCTACAGACAGAAAATAAATGCTCTACCGCAGGTCAGAGGTTGTGGGTGGATGAGAAATTGACTGACTCACATCTTTCATCAGCTAGCAGGAACTTCTGTTTAACTGCCACATAAAATCATTTTGAAACAAATCTGAGCAATAAGGACTGCTATTTAGACCATACATTGAACAGTCCACTGAGGTGGGCATGAAAATTGCAAAATATGGTCCCAAAGATTTTGTAAAAATAGATGTGTATATTTAAGCTGACTTGTAGTTGCAATAGTAGGAACTGCAGATGCTGGAGAATCTGAGATAACAAGGTGCAGAGCTGGATGAACACAGCAGGCCAAGCAGC